>NC_056743.1:1021107809-1021385309 GCF_019279795.1 Protopterus annectens
AGAATACATAGCGTTAAAGTTGGTGACTCCACCTCTACCAGTAGACCAGTCACCGGTGGTGTACCACAAAGTTCTATGCTGAGCCCTTTATCGTTTACTTTAGCCTGAACTTCTGAGAAATAGATTGTACGCAGCTTTTGGCTTACCAAGTTCATTGATGATTGCAAACTGGGTGCAATCATTGATTTCCCCAACGATGTTAACGTATTACATGAGGGGATAACACGGACAAATGGCTGGTGCCAAAGCCATGGTCTAAAACAAAATGCAAAAAGTGCATTATCCCCTTTGATAAAGGGGAACTCCCTGCTAATTACAATATTGACAGCACTCCCCCAAGTTCAAACCAGTGGTGCAAGATCTGGGAACATGTGTAGATAGCAATCTGAACTTCGACCACCAAGTTTCCACAGGGGTAAGGAAAGCCTTCTGCATTGTGCATCTAATAAGTAAAGACATCACATCCAGGTTTAAGGATGTTATAACTCCACTGTACTCGACCCTCATCAAACCATTAATAAAGTACAATGCTCCTTTCTGCATGTACCTCACCAGACACTTGCAGCAGCTGGAGAGACCACAGAGGTTTCTCACCAAGAAAACACAGGGCCTCCAAACCATGACTTACGTGGACAGAATGAAAGCCCCGTCTCTGTACTCTGTATCATATAGGCTGCTGAGAGGCAACTTGTGCTTGGCCTACAGAGCGGTCCCTGACCCTTCTTTGACAGACATGCAGCACATCTGCAAGTCAAATGGCACAAGAGTCACATGCTCTAGGGATCTTAACCTAGCCTGTGACATCAACTGAACATGCTGGAGAGAGAGCTCTATCTCCAAGAGATTGCCGCTACTTTGGAATAAACTTACAATTCTAGTGAAGCAGAGCTCCTCACTGACCCTGTTCAAGAGCAACCTAGACAAATGGATGGGAGACTGCAAATTCACCCTTGGGGGGGTACCCAAGTCCCTCATGAATAGTGGTAGTCAGTGTTTATCATAGACTTACTCTGCAAATTACGTCCATCTAACCAAGGACAACTGAGCCAACTCCAAATTAACATGGCTAGGCTTGTAAAGGCTGTAGGGCCACTAGTCTAGTAACCTCCTATGAGCCTACTACTCCTTCTGCTGAGACACATAATGCTAGCCACGGCTGACACTTGTGGTTCTAATCTGTGGTGTAGATTACGGTGTGGCTGCTTTTCCAGCGTGTCCAGGATCTGCCAAGTTGCTCTGAAAATGGGTCATGTGCATCAGGTAGTTCAGATTCCTTAGGCCCAAAGTACCTGATGAAAAGGCATGTTTTCTCATTTGATACACAGCCCAAGAATTCTTATACAGAGATGAATTGAGTGTCTCCTTGGAGGGCTCTCTTAGTGGTGGCCACAACCAAAACAGAATCTGCAAGTGGATCCTTACTCAAATTGGTCAGTCTTGGGAGGTTGGAGGATCTTGCCTGGTTTCTTAGAAATGGACTCAGGATGGTGAGCTCTCACTACATCCTATACACAGCCAAGTCAGTCATGCAGTTAGTGTAAAGGACCACCCAACACATGGGGGAGGGTAGACTGAAGAGGCTCCAGCAATGTCTCTCCCTCAAGGGATGTGGGGTGTTCAGGTCAAGATATTTTCTCTCTCTTCATTTCCAATCTCTCTCCAAATATGGGGTCTTCCAGAGGAGACTGTGGGGAAAAAAACTTACCTATGTTGAGATTTGTATCTGGAGTGGTAGACTTTGGCTTTAAATGCATTTCCTCTTTTTCTTGGGCACTTGGTGTAGATTCAGCTGAGCATTCAGAAGAGGAATCTCCTCCAGGTGGTTAGAACTTGTGGAGAGATTTTTTTGCCAAATCGTCATGGGGCAATGATTTAAAGACTCAAGGTCCCAAACTGGGTACTGTAGTAGGTTAGAGTCAAAGTGGAAGGTACCCTACAACATCTGACAACCTTGGTGATGCCTTGATACGGTTTCCCCAAGCTCAGCTGCACAGGTTAAAAATGTTGGCACAAAAACTGTCATCTGCCTCGATGACATCAATCCCAAATTGGTTAAAGCCAAACTGATGGTATCAAAGCTTGGTGATGATGCCATGCACCTGACAGCAAGGAGGGCTTTGACACTGAAGGCTTAAATGCTGAGACAAGGAAATATAAATGGAATTGAGGGGCTCAGTACCAATGCCAGAATTGGCCCTACTGGTTCTTGACACTGAGGGAGATAGTATAGCACCCACATGTATCAAAGGTGTCAGTGTCAATGGCAAAAGAGACACTGATGCAGAATTGGGTGGTGTGGGAGCCACACTATGCTCCAACAGTTCTGGTGCTGAAACAGGGACTTTGGTAGGAGCATGACACATGGAAGAAACAAGCCCCTCTCTGGCCACCTTAGATACACAGGGGGAAGACAGGACAATAAGTTCAGTCTGGGTCTTGAAAAAGACCTTCACTGTCCTATCTCAATCTTGAGCTGAAGGGTTGCGACCAACCTTGCGGACCTAAATGGCAATGCTGAAGAGCCTAATCTAAAGCTACCAAGATAATTCCCATTACCAGGAGAAGCTGCAGAGGCCCCTTCTGACAGCTTTTGGCATTAAAGAAATATTTACTTTCAAACATAACTCAGAAAAATTATGGAAATAAGAAGGGTATATGCAAGAAAACACAAGTAGCAATTCAAACAAAGGAGAAAAAAGTACAGCTGTGTAT
This sequence comes from Protopterus annectens, assembly GCF_019279795.1. NCBI lineage: Eukaryota > Metazoa > Chordata > Ceratodontiformes > Protopteridae > Protopterus > Protopterus annectens. The sequence continues at coordinate 1,021,110,522 of NC_056743.1, forward strand.
ACTTAGCATAAATGTAGATGTTGAGTGTATTCACTGTTGCAGTCATTACATTTGGGTTATCTGCTTGCAGGTAGCCCTCAGTCAGCCTGAGTAACAAAGTCTTGGGTCCTGCGTCGGTTGTTGTCCCTTCTTCCATGACATCAGGTCGCCAGGGGTATAAAACATGCAGCCGACACCATTACATCAGTTTTTCTTGCCCCAGATGTCAGGCGCCCCCCTAATGGGAAGCAATTAAATATAAAAGTACAATGATATATCTCCAACAAAAAAGCAAATACACCAAAAAGGCTTTTAAGCATAGTAAAGGAAAGTAGAGGTATAGCCAAAAGACGTTAGGGGGCTGGAGGGAGGGTAACCAGGACTGCAACAGTGAATACACTCAAACATCTACACTTGTGGTAAGTGTACACAACTGTACTATGTTCTTCGTGTTTCACTTTTGCAGTCATTACATTTGGATAGATTCCCAAAGCTATGGTTGGGAGGAGGAATTTAGATAGCATTAGGGCCAGCTATAAGGCCCTGCAAGACTGCAGTGGCAAAGCCAGCCCTGGATTTAGAGAAAATTGGCATATGATAATGCTTGGTGAAAGTATGTACAAAAACTCCAGGTAGCAGCTTCTAGGATATCTCTGGTAGATGCAGCCCTGGTGGAGTGAGGTCTGATTTCCCTGGGGGATAGGTTTTCTATGGTGCTTATAGCAGAAATGAATGCAATGACTTCTCCATTTAGAAATGGTTTGCTTTGAAATAGCCTTCCCCTCTGCCCCTGCAGCAAATGCCACCAGCAGATTTCCTTTGAGGTTTAGTCCTGTCCAAGTAGAATCTAAGTTGTCTGTGCACATCTAAGGAATGCAGTATCCATTCCCCTTTATTCTGTGGATTGGGAAAGAAGGTTGGCAAATGAATGGACTGATAAAGAGCCATACTGGATACCACCTTGGGCATGAAGGCTGGATTGGTTCTGAGGGACACCCTGTCCGCATGAAAGATGATGAAAGGCTCCACTGCCATAAGGACCTGTAATTCAGATACCCTTCTAGCTGAAGTGATTGCTAAAAGGAAAGCTGTTTTCCAAGAAAGAAATTTTAAGTCTGCAGTAGCAGCTGGCTCGAAAGGAGGTAGAGTGAGTTTCTCCAAGACAAAGTTAAGGTCCCAGGATGGGGTTGGAGCTCTTCTGGGTGGTCTCAAATGTTTGGCTCCTCTGAGGAACTGCTTGAGCAGTGGATGAGAGAAGAGAGGAGGTTCTGTGTTATAATGAGCTGAAATGGCTGAGGCGTGGATTTTAATGGAGGAAAAATACAGGCTCTTGCGATGCATCTCAGTTAGGTATTGTAAAATCTGAGGTAAATTGGGCACTGCTCTGCTCATCCCTTGTGATTGGTTCCAGGCACATAATCTTTTCCATTTTTCAGCACAAGATTTTCTAGTACTATGCCTCCTTGCCTCTAAAATAATATCCATCACAGGCTTACTAAGGGATGGTAAGGGAGAGATTATGTAATTAGCCAGGCTGCAAGATTCAGTGCTAGAAGCTGAGGGTGCAGAATCTGGTTCTTCTGTCGAGACAACAGGGAAGGAGTCTGAGGCAGGTGCCATGGGGATAACCGTGACACACTGTGCAGGAGGGGTTACCAGTGTTGGCGCGGCCAGTCTGGAGCAATCAAAATCATCCTTGGTTTGTCCTGTTTGATTTTTAGTAGTACTTTGGAGAGCAGAGGCAGAGGGGGGAAGGCATAGACTGAAAGGTTTTTCCAGCCGAAGGACAGAGCATCCACTTTCCAGGCTTGTTTGTGGGGAGTCTTTGTGCAAAATTTCTCCAATTGGTAGTTCTGGGGAGAGGAAAACAGGTCTATATTTGGGCTCCCCCATTTGCTCGTCAACATGTTGAAAATCCTTGGTTCCAGTTTCCACTCGTGTGGGTCCATGAGGTTTCTGCTTAGTCCGTCTGCCAGTGTATTTAACTTTCCTGGCAGGAATTGAGCTTGTAGGTGCACTTGGTAGCTCAAGACTGTGTTCCACAATGCCATGGCTAGTCTGCAGAGGGGGTAAGAATGTGTACCCCCCCTGCTTGTTTATGTACCACATAACAGTGATGTTGTCCCTGTCTACCATTAGTTGTCCTGGAAGAATGTGGTCCTTGAAGGCTGCCAGAGCATTATGTACAGCTAACATTTCTTTTTGATTGATATGCAGGTGCATTTGACTTGGGTTCCATTGCACGGAATGCACTTTCCAACCAGGTGAGCCCCGCATGCATAGTCTGAGGCATCTGTTGTTAGGGTTTGGGCGGCAGGGGGTGGTGTGAAAGGTAGTCCCTTGTTTTGGTGGCAGGCCTCTGCCCACCAAAGGAACTCTAGGTGTAGGTAAGGTATGACAGGAATCATTGTTTCTAGATCCTGAGAATGTTGACACCATAGGCTTTTTAGATACCACTGCAGTTTCATCATACGCAGTCTTGCATATGGAACTAGAAGAATGCAGGAGGCCATGAACCCCAAGGCTTGCAGTATTTGTCTTGCAGATAGCAGGTTTTTTGTGGCCACTTGTTTGAAGTAGGTTGTCAAATGAATTTGTTTCTCTGGCGTGAGGTAAGCCATCTGGGAAGTTGTATTCAAGCTTGCTCCCAGGAATATAATTTGTTGACAGGGTACCAGGTGAGATTTCTTTTCATTTATGGTGTACCCCAGACAAGTTAGAACTTTTTGTACAAATGCCAGATGATTCAAAAGTATGTCCTGGCTTTCTACCTGAATTAGACAATCGCCCAGGTATGGGTATATTTGAATATTTCTTTGGCTGCAAAATGCAATAACTGGAGCTAGGCACTTAGTGAATACCCTGGGCACAGTAGATAAGCCAAAGGGCAGTGCAGAGAAAGTACAGTTGTGAACCTACCATAAATGTGGATGTTCGAGTGTATTCACTGTTGCAGTCATTACAATTGGGTTATCCTGCTGGCAGGCTACCCACAGTCGGCCCGAGTTCCAAAGTCTAGGTCTGGCGTTGGTTGCTGTCGCCTCTTCCCTGACGTCAGTGTGCCAGGGGTATAAAAGATGCAGCCGACGCCATTTTCTTCAGTTTTTCTTGCCCCAGATGTCAGGTGCCCCTAAAATGGTAGACTAAACTATGCCAATAAGCATGCATGCACAAAAAACAACTTTTACTTCATCTACAAGCAAATACACCACATAGGTTGTATAGAATATAGAAGTACAGATAAGTCCCATCAAAGGAAAAGGGGGATGGTTGGAGGGTAACCTGGACTGCAACATTGAATACACTCGAACATCTACATTTGTGGTAGGAACACAACTGTACTATGTTCATCTTGTTTCACTGTTGCAGTCATTACAATTGGGTTGAATCCCAAAGCTAATGTTGGAAGGCTGGTGTTAAATAGGATTAGGAGAGGCTATCAGGCCCTGCAGAACTGCAGTGGCAAAGCCTGCCCTGGATTTAGAGTAGAGGGGTAAGTGATAGTGCTTTGTAAAAGTATGCACTGAACTCCAAGTTGCAGCCTCTAAGATGTCTTTGGTTGGCTGCTGCTCTGGTTGAATGTGGCCTAATGCCATTAGGCACTGATTTGCCAAGCTGTGAATAGCAGAGACGAATGCAGTGGCCTACCCACTTTGAAATAGTCTGCTTTGAGATAGGCTTTCCTTGTGATCCTGCAGCATATGCCACTAGAAGTTGTTCAGTCTTTCTGAAAGCTTTGGTTCTGTCCAAGTAGAAGCGTAGCTGCCTGTGAATGTCCAAAGAATGCAGAAGTCTGTCACCCTTATTCTGTGGGTTTGGATAAAAGGTAGGCAAATTAATTGTTTGGTTAAGGGCCACACTGGACACTACCTTAGGCATAAATGTAGGGTTTGTCCTCAGAGAAACCCTGTCAGGATGGAAAATGATAAAAGGTTCCACAGCCATGAGTGCCTGTAACTCTGAGACTTGTCTAGCGGAGGTTATTGCTAGGAGAAGAGCTGTTTTCCAGGATAAGAATTTTATATCAGCTGCAGAGGCTGGCTCAAACGGAGGCAGTGTGAGTTTTTCCAAGACATAGTTGAGGCCCCATGCAGGTATTGGTGCTCTCCTTGGAGGTTTTATGTTTTTGGCCCCTCTGAGGTGCTGCCTTAGTAATGGATGAGAAAAAATTGGTGGTTCTGTATTGTAATGAGCTAAAATGGCAGAGGCATGAATTTTAATTGATGAAAAGGAAAGGCCTTTAGCCAGCATCTCAGTTAAATATTGCAAAATTTGAGGAATATTTGGAACAATTGTGTCAATGTCTTGTGCCTGGTTCCAAGCACAGAATCTCTTCCATTTTTCTGCATAAGATTTTCTGGTGCTAGGCTTCCTGGCCTCCAAAATAACATCCATCACTGCTTTAGAGAGAGGTGTGTCTTGAATGGCTACATTATCTGCCATGTTGCCAGGTTTCAGGTCCTGAGTTGGCTGTGCAGTATCTGCCTGTCTTGTTGGGTCAAAAAGTGAGGAATTTGAGGTAATGTCCAAGCTGGGCATTGAGACAAGCTCTTTAGGCTTGGGTACCAGTGCTGGCAGGGCCAGTCTGGGGCAATCTGTATCATTTTTGGCTTCTCTTGTCTGACCTTGAGGAGTACCTTGGGGAGGAGAGGTAGAGGAGGAAAGGCATATACTGTTAGGTTTTTCCAGCTGAAAGATGGAGCATCCACTTTCCATGCTTGCTTGTAATAAGTCCTTGTGCAGCATCTCTGTAGTTGGCAGTTGTGAGGGGAGGCAAATAGGTCCATGTCCTGACATCCACAGTTCCTTGTTATCATGCTGAAGACTTGTGGATCCAATTTCCACTCGTGGGGATCCATTAAGTTTCTGCTTAGTTTGTCTGCCAGAGTATTTGTCCTTCCTGGCAGAAATTGTGCTTGCAGATGTACCTGGTAAGTCAACGCAGTGTCCCACAAGTTCATGGCTAGTCTGCAGAGGGGGTCGGAATGTGTGCCTCCCTGCTTGTTTATGTACCACATGACTGTAGTATTGTCCGTCTTTATCAGTAGTTGTCCTGGATGAACTAGATCCTTGAAGGTTGTCAGGGCATTCTGAACAGCTAGCATCTCTTTTTGATTGATATGTAGATGCATTTGACTTGCGGACCATGTGCCCTGAACACATCTTCCTGCCATATGGGCCCCGCAGGCATAATCTGATGCATCTGTTGTCGATGTCTGCATAGCTGTGGGTAAGGTGAATGGCTGTCCCATGTTGTGGTGACAGGCTTTTGCCCACCATCGAAACTCCTGTTGCAGGCAGGGAATGAGGGTAATTATTGTTTCCAGGCTGTAGCAATGTTGAGTCCAAACACTTTTTAGATACCATTGAAGTTTCCTCATATGCAGAATGCAGGATGCCATGAAGCCCAAAGCCTGCAGAATTTTTCTTGCAGATAACTAGGTCTTTGTTGCCAACATTTTGAAATAAGTAGTCAGTTGTCTGTGTTTGTCTGGCATGAGATAAGCCATCTGGACAGTTGTATTTAAGCATGCACCCAGGAATATTATCTCTTGAGAGGGTACAAGTTTTGATTTCTTTTCGTTTACTGTGTACCCTAGGCCTGTTAGTAATCTTTTTACAAATGCCAGATGCTGTAGTAGAATGTCCTTGTTCTCTGCTTGAATAAGGCAGTCATCCAAGTAAGGATATATTTGTATTCTTCTTTGTCCGCAAAAAGCAATTACTGGTGCCAGGCACTTTGTAAAGACCCTGGGTGCAGTAGATAAGCTAAAGGGCAGTGCAGAGAAAGTACAGTTTTGTACCTACCATAAATGTAGATGTCCGAACAGGATAGCATCTGCAGTCATAACAAATGGGTTGTCCTGTCGTCAGGCAGCCCTTCGGTCGGCCGGATTCCAAAGTCTGGGTCCGGCTTCGGCTGATGTTGCACTTCACCCGACGTCATCTCTGCTGGTCTTCGGGTATAAAGGCATCAGCCGACGCCATTTTCCTCAGTGTTTCTTGCCCCAGATGCCAGTTGCCCTCTTGGAAAGCGAAATTTTGGATAAATGCCAATGTTTCCAAAAAAGTAGAAGGCAAACACAAAAAATAACAATGTATGTACATATATACAAACAAATACACTATAAGAGACTCCCCCCCCAGCTAGCTATTAGGAGGGTAAATACCCTAGGAGTACCACAGAGGGGAAGGAGGGTGGGTAATCCTGACTGCAGATGCTATCCTGTTCGGACATCTACATTTATGGTAGGTACAAAACTGTACTATGTCCTTCAAGGATGCATCTGCAGTCATAACAAATGGGTAGAATACCATAGCCAAACTAGGGGAGGAGGAAGAAGAATTATGGTGTAGTTAGGATCCCTTGCAGTACAGCAGTGGCAAACCCTGCTCGGGATCTAGAGTATAGAGGTAAATTATAATGCTTGGCAAATGTATGCACGGAGGTCCAAGTAGCCGCCTCAATAATGTCCTTGGTTGCCACTCCTCGTAAGAAAGCTGTGGTAGTGGCTGTAGCCCTTGTAGAAGAGGTCTTATGTTCTGTGGAATTGGTTTTCCGTGGTAGGAGTAACAGAATCTTATGCAATTTCCTATCCATTTGGAGATTGTCTGTTTGGAAATTGCTTTTCCTTCCCTTCCTGTTGCATAGGCTACTAAAAGCTGGTCAGTTTTCTGTCACCTTTGGTTCTGTCCAGGTAGTAGCGTAACTGTCTATGTACATCCAAGGTATGCAGCAGTCTTTCCCCTGTTCTGTGGATTGGGAAAGAAGGTAGGTAGGTGGATTGCCTGGTTTAAAGACACTCTGGATACCACCTTAGGCATAAATGTAGGATTAGTTCTCATGGACACCCTATCTTGATGGAAGATTAGGAAGGGTTGTACTGCCATTAAGGCCTGTAGTTCGAAACCCTCCTTGCTGAAGTAATTGCCAGTAGGAAAGCAGTTTTCCATGATAGGTGTTGAAGATCTGCTGTTGCTGCTGGTTCAAATGGAGGGAGTGTCAATTTTTCTAGCACAAAGTTCAAGTCCCATGCTGGTAATGGTGGTTTCCTAGGAGGTTTTACATTCTTGATCCCTCTGAGGAACTGCCTGAGTAGAGGATGCGAAAAGACAGGTGGATCGAAGCTGTATTCTGCTGAAATAGCTGATGCATGTATCTTGATGGAGGAATAGGACAGGCCTGTATGTAGAAGCTCTGCCAAGTACTCCAGGATGTTAGCAATATCTATGTTCGACACATCTTTTCCTCTTTCAGTACTCCAAATGACAAATCTTTTCCATTTTCCTGCTTAGTTCCTTCTTGTTGAAGGTCTGTGGGCTTCAAGGATAATGTCTTTAACCCTTTGGGATAGGTCTGGGTTAGTTGCTGCTATGTGATGTTCCAGGCAGTCAGTTGCAAGGTTTTTAGGTTTGGGTGCATGATGTTGTAGTTGCTCTGAGTTAACATCAAAGGCATCAGGGGTATTGACCACATTCTCCCCTGAGACATGCTCCTCAGCAATGGATACCAGTGTTGTCTTGGCCAATTCGGAGCTATCAGGATTATCCTTGGGCGTTCCTCTTTGATTTTCAGTAGTACCTTGTGCATCAAAGGAAGAGGTGGAAATGCATATGCTGTCAGGCCTTTCCAACTGAAGGATAGAGAGTCCACCTTCCATGCAAGTGGGTGGTATGTCCTTGTGCAGAATTTCTTGAGCTGGTAATTGAGTGGGGATGCGAATAGGTCTATTTGTGGCATTCCCCATTTCTTTGTGATGGCCTTGAAGATGTCCGGGTGTAGCATCCATTCGTGAGCATCCGAGGTGGTTCTGCTTAACATGTCTGCTAGGGTGTTTTCTTTTCCCGGCACAAATATTGCCTGTAACTGGATGTTGTAGCTCAGAGCCATATTCCAAAGGTCCAGAGTCATTCTGCATAGGGGGTATGAATGAGTGACTCCCTGTTTGTTGATGTACCACATGACTGTGGTGTTGTCTGTCCTTATCATTAAATGGCCTTCTTTGAGGAATGGTCTGAATTTCTGGATTGCTAGTTTTACTGCCAGCATTTCTTTTTGGTTTATGTGCAGGTGCAGCTGGTCTGGAGTCCACAATCCTTGTATGCATTTGTCCAACATGTGCGCCCCCCAGCCTAGGTCTGAGGCGTCCGTTGTGATGGTTTGGCTTGCTTGAAAGTTGTGGAAGGGCAAGCCTGGGTTTGACTGGCATGCTTGAGCCCACCATAGGAACTCCTGTTTCAGGCATGGGATTAGTGGGATTTCGGTTTCTAAGCTGTGCCTGTGTTGAGACCATAAATTCTTTAGGTACCACTGTAGCTTTCTCATATGCAGTCTGGCATGTGGGACCAAGATTATGCATGATGCCATGAAGCCCAAGGCCTGCAGTACTTTTCTTGCTGTTAGTTTGTTCTGCTTTGTTAATGCCAAGAAGTAAAGAGGGAGTTGTTTTGTTTTTCTGCAGTCAGGAATGCCATTTGTTTTACTGTGTCCAATTCCCCACCCAAGAATGTTCTTGTTTGGGATGGTATCAGTCTTGACTTTTGTAAATTGACTGTGTATCCCAGGGCTTGTAGTAAGCAAATGACTCTTTGTAAATCTGTTGTCAGCTTGCTTTTGTTGTCCGCTTGTAACAGGCAGTCGTCCAGGTATGGATAAATTTGGATTCCCTGTAGCCTGCAGTGAGCGATTACTGATGCCAGGCATTTTGTGAATACTCTGGGCGCAGTAGATAAGCCAAAGGGCAATGCTGAGAATTGATAATGCTCTGATCCTGCAAGAAATCTGAGGTATCTTCTGCAATTTGGTCGTATGGGGACGTGCAGGTATGCCTCCTTGAGATCTAGAGGTACCAGCCAACACTCCTTGCCCAGCATGGGAAGAAGTTGCTGTAGGGTCAGCATTTTGAATTTTGGGACAATGATGTATGTGTTTAAGATGGACAGGTCGAGAACAGGTCTCCAACTTTTCTCTTTTCTTGGTACTAGGAAGAGTCTGGAGTAGAATCCTTTGCCCTGTTCTGTTATTGGTACTCTTTACACAGCTCTTATCTTTGTTAATTGCGCTATCTGCTTTAGAGCTTCTGTTTTTTGATTTGGAGGCAGGTTTGGCATTCCTCTTTTTACTGGTAAGGTGTGGAAGTGGAACCTGTAGCCTTGGTCTATGGTTTGCAAAATCCACTTGTCTTTTGTGATATAGTGCCAATTTTTTGAAAATAAGGCTAACTTTCCGCCTAAAGGTGCTGTTATTTGCTCCCTGGTAGGCGGTGTCAGAGCCAAGTCACTGTGATTGTCCTGTTGCAGTGGCAGTGGTTGTGTCTGTGCCTCGGTTATTGCCTTGCCACTGTCGTCCTCTGTAGGCACCTCCTCTGGATTGATTTCTGCCTCTAGAGCGTCTATTCCTGCCTCTTTGAGATTTTGAGGAGTCTGGAAAGGACCAATTTTGGCAGGCCAGTTCCTGCTAAACCTTGGAGGCTGAACCTGTAAGAAATCCTTAACTGTTTGTACAGATTTTGCCTTCTCTTCCATTTTCTTCATTACTTGCTGAGCAGGTGTACCAAATAGACTGGCCTTATCCATAGGAGCATCTAACAGCTTTGCTTTAACATGATCCGGCAAGACCTGTTCTTTCAACCATGCATGCCTTCTTATCACTGTGCCAGTCATGGCTGATCTAAATGAAGCCTCCAGTGCATCATAGCCACATTTTAAAGAATGGTTACTAACCTGCTGAATGTTATTCACCATTTCTAAAACATATTTCTTATCTAAGGAGTCATCAGTGGACAGCTTCTTAGTTAACTGATCAAGCATAAACTCTTGGTATTGGATCATATGAAACTGACAGTTTAAAGCTCTAGCTGAGAGAGTAGCAGAGGTGTAAACTTTTTCCCCATCTCTCTAAGGACCTGGATTCCCTTTCAGAAGGAATAGGGTTTTGCTGAGGTCGAGGCTACTGCCTTAGGCCCTTGGGATATAGTCTCAGGATCTGCAAGTGGGGCCTTGTATAGGTGGTGATGAGTGTCTGGCACCCTGTAAAATCTATCTGGTTTGGCAGGGGCTGGAGGTAAAGTATCAGGAGCAGTGCAAACATCATTAAATGCATCATCCACAACAGGCAGTACTGGAGGTATAGCTAAGGGCCTATGTTGTGGTAAGTGCAGAAATGTCCTAAGCCTTTTTCTTGAATCTGAGAAATCTTGTCCCTGCCATTGGAATTGTTCTCTCATGGCATGTAAGGTTTCCCCAAAGGAAAATTCCTCTGGTATAGAGGCAGATGGAATGGATTCTTCAGCATCGGAATCTTCATAAGTAGAAAAAGGAGCCTCTGGCTGATCTGTAATGTCTGAGTCATCCGAAGAATCATCAGAGGACACTGGCTCGGGGGGCACTGCTCTAGGTCTCTTTTCTGGGGCTGAGAAGCCCTGTCTGGGTGAGATTGGGATCCCCTAATTAAGGATATTAAATCCTCTGCCAGAGTAAGCATTTGTGAACTAGAAGTGGGCCTGTGTGAGGGGGGCTTAACAGGCACTGATTTAACAGTTTTGGCTGCTTTAGCCCTGGCAAAGGCCTTAATAGACATGGCTGCAGGAGGCCTAGCAGCACCACGTGCTGGGGTAGAGACACCCAAAGGAATGGTGTCTGATAAATCACTAGGAACCACAGTAGTAGGCAAAACTTCTGAGGCCGATTCAACTAAGGTAGCAGGAGCCTCAGTAGTAGTCATGGATTCGGCTGAAGATTGACCGGTTTGGTTTCGGCCGAAACCGAGACACTCGCGGCTTGCTTAACCGTGGTTTCGGCCGAAACCGCGGACCGCGAGTATCGGTCTTTTTCTTTGCGTTTTTTTAACAATTTGGGTAGTCGGAGGATCCGACGGCATAATGTACGCAAAATCTGAGCCGAAAAACTGTTCAGCAAACTCCGACCGACGCCTAAGCGTTCGTCGGTTGAAGGAAGCACAGGCCGAACAGGCTGCTACGTCGTGGTCTGGGCCTAAGCAAGGCAGGCAGTAAGAGTGGAAATCTTTATGAGGTATTTGTTTCCCACAAGTTAAACAGTTATTGACTTTTTCTGACATCGGCTGAGGCAAGAAAGAGTCCCCAACGGGTACTTAGCTTTTAGAAGTCTTAGTAGTATTCGGTAGTAGTAATCTCTGGATCTGACCGACCGGCACTTGCGAACAGCTTCTGCTTGGCACGCGGCAAGAAAGACTGGGGAAAATGGCGTCGGCTGATGCCTTTATACCCGAAGACCAGCAGAGATGACGTCGGGTGAAGTGCGACATCAGCCGAAGCCGGACCCAGACTTTGGAATCCGGCCGACCGAAGGGCTGCCTGACGACAGGACAACCCATTTGTTATGACTGCAGATGCATCCTTGAAGGACATTTGGTAGTGCATTGAGCCAGCTATGAATCTGAGGTATCTTCTGCATGATTGTCTTATTGGGACATGCAGGTATGCCTCTTTTAGGTCTAAAGTCACAAGCCAAGCCTTCTTGCCCAGCATGGGTAGAAGCTGCTGCAGAGTTAACATTTTGAATTTTGGAATATCCAGGAATGTGTTTAGAATAGACAGGTCCAGTACTGGTCTCCAGGCTTTGTCCTTTCTGGGCACCAAGAATAGCCTCGAGTAAAATCTTAGTCCCTGCTCTTGCTGTGGTACTTGCTGAATGGCTCTCATGTCCATGAGGGATGAAACTTGTTTTTGTGCCTTTGCCCATTGATTGTGTGGCAGGTCTGGCATGCCGTTTGGCCTTGGCATGGTGTGAAAGTGGAACCTGTAGTTTTGTGATACGATATTTAAGACCTATTTGTCCTGGGTGATCATGTGCCAATTTTGTGAAAAAGTGCTAGTTTTCCTCCCAAAGGAGCTGCCAGAAGATAAGTGCTTGGTGCTGGCAGGAGAAAGTCATTGAGACTGTTTCCTGTATGGCTGTGATTTTTACTCTCCGCTTTTGGAGGTAGAAGCACCCCATTGTTTAGGCCTGTATGAGCCTTGGGGCTGTGATCTGCCTCTGGGGTGTCTGCATCTGCCTCTTTGTAGCCTGTCTGACACTGGAAAGGACCAGTCCTTTGTAGGCCAGTTCCTGCTAAATCTGGGAGGCTGTACCTGCAAGAAATCCCTGACTGTTTGAATAGATTTAGCTTTGTCCTCCATTTTCTTCAACACCTCTTCTGCTTTAACACCAAACAAGGTATCATGCTGTAATGGAGCATCTAATAGTTTTGCTTTAACATGATTGGGCAGATTCTGTTCTTTTAGCCAAGCATGCCTCCTAATGACAGAACCTGTAACAGCGGCCCTGCAGGAGGCCTCTAGAGAATCGAAACCACATTGCAAAGTATGCTTTCCCACTTGTTCAGTTGCATGCACTAAATCCTGTAATTCTTTGTTTTCTGCACATTCTGAATTTGTCAACATTTTCTGTTTAAGCAGTGACATGAGATATTGCTGATATTTAAGCATATGAAAAGTACAGTTTTGTACCTACCATAAATGTAGATGTCCAAACAGGATAGCATCTGCAGTCCTTACAAATGGGTTGTCCTGTCGTCAGGCAGCCCTTCGGTCGGCCGGATTCCAAAGTCTGGGTCTGGCCTCGGCTGGTGTCGCACTTCACCCAACGTCATCTCTGCTGGTCTTTGGGTATAAAGGCATCAGCCGACGCCATTTTCCTCAGTGTTTCTTGCCCCAGATGCCAGTTGCCCTCTTGGTAAGCTAAATTTTTGGATAAATGCCAATGCTTCCAAAAAAGTAGAAGGCAAACACAAAAAATAAGCATGTATGTACATATATACAAACAAATACACCATAAGAGATCCCCCCCCAGCTAGCTATTAGGTGGGTAAATACCCTAGGAGTACCACAGAGGGGAAGGAGGGAGGGTAATCCTGACTGCAGATGCTATCCTGTTCGGACATCTACATTTATGGTAGGTACAAAACTGTACTATGTCCTCCAAGGATGCATCTGCAGTCCTTACAAATGGGTAGAATACCATAGCCAAACTAGGGGAGGAGGAAGAAGAATTAAGGTGTAGTTAGGATCCCTTGCAAAACAGCAGTGGCAAACCCTGCTCGGGATCTAGAGTATAGAGGTAAGTTATAATGCTTGGCAAATGTATGCACGGAGGTCCAAGTAGCAGCCTCAATAATGTCCTTGGTAGCCACTCCTCATAAGAAAGCTGTGGTAGTGGTTGTAGCCCTTGTAGAATGAGGGCTTATGTTCTGTGGAATTTGCTTTCCATGGTAGGAGTAACAGAATCTTATGCAATTTCCTATCCACTTGGAGATTGTCTGTTTGGAAATTGCTTTTCCTTCCCTTCCTGTTGCATAAGCTACTAGAAGCTGGTCAGTCTTTCTATTGCCCTTGGTTCTGTCCAGGTAGTAGCACAACTGTCTATGTACATCCAAGGTATGCAGCAGTCTTTCCCCCCTGTTCTGTGGATTGGGGAAGAAGGTAGGTAGGTGGATTGCCTGGTTTAGAGGCACTCTGGATACCACCTTAGGCATAAATGTAGGATTAGTTCTCATGGACACTCTATCTTGATGGAAGATTAGGAAGGGTTGTACTGCCATTAAGGCCTGTAGTTCCGAAACCCTTCTTGCTGAAGTAATTGCCAGTAGGAAAGCAGTTTTCCAGGATAGGTGTTGAAGATCTGCTGTTGCTGCTGGTTCGAATGGAGAGTGTCAATTTTCTAGCACAAAGTTCAAGTCCCATGCTGGTAATGGTGGTTTCCTAGGAGGTTTTACATTCTTGATTCCTCTGAGGAACTGCCTGAGTAGAGGATGTGAGAAGACAGGGGGATCGAAGCTGTATTCTGCAGAAATAGCTGATGCATGTATCTTGATGGAGGAATAGGACAGGCCTGTATGGAGAAGCTCAGCCAAATACTCCAGGATGTTGGCAATATCTATCTTTGACACATCTTTCCCTCTTTCAGTACTCCAAATGACAAACCTTTTCCATTTTCCTGCATAGTTCCTTCTTGTTGAGGGTCTGCGGGCCTCAAGGATAATGTCTTTAACCCTTTGGGATAAATCTGGGTTAGTTGCTCCTATGTAATGTTCCAGGCAGTCAGTTGCAGAGTTTTCAGGTTTGGATGCAGGATGTTGTAGTCGTTCTGAGTTAACATCAAAGGAATCAGGGGTAGTGTCCACGTTCCCCCCCGAGACATGCTCCTCAGCAATGGATACCAATGTTGTCTTGGCCAATTTGGAGCTATCAGAATTATCCTTGGACATTCCTCTTTGATTTTCAGTAGTACCTTGTGCATCAAAGGAAGAGGTGGAAATGCATATGCTGTCAGGCCTTTCCAACTGAAGGATAGAGTCCACCTTCCAAGCAAGTGGGTGGTATGTCCTTGTGCAGAATTTCTTGAGCTGGTGATTGAGTGGGGATGCGAATAGGTCTATTTGTGGCATTCCCCATTTCCTTGTGATGGCCTTGAAGATGTCTGGGTGTAGCATCCATTCGTGAGCATCCGAGGTAGTTCTGCTTAACATGTCTGCTAGGATGTTTTCTTTTCCCGGTACAAATATTGCCTGTAACTGAATGTTGTAGCTCAGAGCCATATTCCATAGGTCCAGAGCCATTCGACATAGGGGGTATGAATGAGTGCCTCCCTGTTTGTTGATGTACCACATGACTGTGGTGTTGTCTGTCCTTATCATCAATTGGCCTTCTTTGAGGAATGGTCTGAAATTCTGGATTGCTAGTTTTACTGCCAGCATTTCTTTTTGATTTATGTGCAGGTGCAGCTGATCTGGAGTCCATAAGCCTTGAATGCATTTGTCCATCATGTGGGCCCCCCAACCTAGGTCTGAGGCGTCCGTTGTGATGGTTTGGCTTGCTTGAATGTTGTGGAAGGACAAACCTGGGTTTGCCTGGCATGCTTGAGCCCACCATAGGAATTCTTGTTTCAGGCATGGGATTAGTGGTATTTTGGTTTCTAAGCTGTGCCTGTGTTGAGACCATAAATTCTTTAGGTACCACTGTAGCTTTCTCATATGCAATCTGGCATGGGGGACCAGGATTATGCAGGATGCCATGAAGCCCAAGGCCTGCAGAACTTTCCTTGCTGTTAGTTTGTTCTGCTTTGTTAATGCCAAGAAGTAAAGAGGAAGTTGTTCTTGTTTTTCTGCAGTTAGGAATGCCATCTGTTTTACTGTGTCCAATTCTGCACCCAAGAATGTTCTTGTTTGGGATGGTATCAGTCTTGACTTTTGTAAATTGACTGTGTATCCCAGGGCTTGTAGTAAGCAAATGACTCTTTGTAAATCTGTTGTCAGCTTGCTTTTGTTGTCCGCTTGTAACAGGCAGTCGTCCAGGTATGGATAAATTTGGATTCCCTGTAGCCTGCAGTGAGCGATTACTGATGCCAGGCATTTTGTGAATACTCTGGGTGCAGTAGATAAGCCAAAGGGCAATGCTGAGAATTGATAATGCTCTGATCCTGCAAGAAATCTGAGGTATCTTCTGCAATTTGGTCGTATGGGGACATGCAGGTATGCCTCCTTGAGATCTAGAGTTACCAGCCAACACTCCTTGCCCAGTATGGGAAGAAGTTGCTGTAGGGTCAGCATTTTGAATTTTGGAACAATGATGAATGTGTTTAAAGCGGACTGGTCGAGAATAGGTCTCCAATTTTTCTCTTTTCTTGGTACTAGGAAAAGTCTGGAGTAAAATCCTTTGCCCTGTTCTGTAGGTGGTACCCTTTCCACAGCTCTCATGTTTGTTAATTGAGCAATTTGTTTTAGAGCTTCTGTCTTTTGATTTGGTGGTAGGTTTGGCATTCCACTTTTTACTGGTAAGGTGTGGAAATGAAACCTGTAGCCTTGGTCTATAGTTTGCAAAATCCACTTGCCTCTTGTGATATAGTGCCAATTTTTTGAAAATAAGGCTAACTTTCCGCCTAAGGGTGCTGCTATTTGTTCCCTGGTAGGCGGTGTCAGAGCCAAGTCACTATGATTGCCCTGTTGCAGTGGTAGTGGTTGTGTCTGTGCCTCGTTGGTTATTGCCTTGCCACTGACGTCCTCTGTAGGCACCTCCTCTGGACTGATTTCTGCCTCTGGAACGTCTATTCCTGCCTCTCTGAGATTTAGAGGAGTCTGGAAAGGACCAATTTTTGGAAGGCCAGTTCCTGCTAAACCTTGGGGGCTGAACCTGTAAGAAATCTTTAACTGTTTGTACAGATTTTGCCTTCTCTTCCATTTTCTTCATTACTTGTTGGGCAGGAGGACCAAATAGACTGACCTTATCTATAGGAACATCTAATAGCTTTGTTTTAACATGATCCGGTAAGACCTGCTCTTTCAATCATGCATGCCTTCTTATAACTGTGCCAGTCATGGCTGATCTAAATGAAGCCTCCAGTGCATCATAGCCACATTTTAAAGAATGGTTACTAACCTGCTGAATGTTATTCACCATTTCTAAAACATATTTCTTATCTAAGGAATCATCAGAGGACAGTTTCTTAGTTAACTGATCAAGCATAAACTCTTGGTATTGGATCATATGAAACTGACAGTTCAAAGCTCTAGCTGAGAGAGTAGCAGAGGTGTATACTTTTTTACCCCATCCCTCTAAGGACCTGGATTCCCTTTCAGAAGGGAGAGGGTTTTTCGCTGAGGTCGAGGCTACTGCCTTAGGCCCCTGGGAGATAGTCTCAGGATCTGCAAGAGGAGCCTTGTATAAGTGGTGATGAGTGTCCGGTACCCTGTAAAACCTATCGGGCTTGGCAGGGGCTGGAGGTAAAGTATCAGGAGCAGTGCAAGCATCATTGAATGCATCATCCACAACAGGAAGAACTGGAGGTATAGCTAAGGGCCTATGGTGCGGTAAGTGTAGAAAGGTCCTAAGCCTTTTTCTTGAATCTGAGAAATCTTGTCCCTGCCATTGGAATTGCTCTCTCATGGCATGTAAGGTTTCCCCAAAGGAAAATTCCTCTGGTGGAGAGGCAGAAGGTATAGATTCTTCAGCATCGGAATCTTCATAAGTAGAAAAAGGAGCCTCTGGATGGTCTGTATTGTCTGAATCATCAGAAGAGTCATCTGAGGACACTGGCTCAGGGGCTCTGCTCTAGGTCTCTTTTCTGGAGGTTGAGAGGCCCTGTCTGGGTGAGATTGGGATCCCCTTATTAAAGAGATGAGATCCTCTGCCAGAGTAAGCATTTGGGAACTGGAACTGGGCCTGTTAGAGGGGGGCTTAACAGGCACAGACTTGGCAGTTTTGGCTGCTTTAGCCCTGGCAAAGGCCTTTATAGACATGGCTGCAGGAGGCCTAGCAGCACCACGTGCTGGGGTAGAGACATCCAAAGGGATGGTGTCCGATAATTCTAGAGAAACCACATTAGTAGGCAAAATTTCAGAGGCCGATTCAACTAGGGTGGCAGGGGCCTCGGTAGTAGTCATGGATTCGGCTGAAGATTGACCCGTTTGCTCGGTTTCGGCCGAAACCGAGACACTCGCGGTTTGCTTAACCGTGGTTTCGGCCGAAACCGCGGACCGTGAGTGTCGGTCTTTTTCTTTGCGTTTCTTAACAATTTGAGAAGTCGGAGGATCCGACGGCATAATGTACGCAAAATCTGAGCGAAAAACTGTTCAGCAAACTCCGACCGACGCCTAAGCGTTCGTCGGTTGAAGGAAGCACAGGCTAAACAGGCTGCTACGTCGTGGTCTGGGCCTAAACAAGGTAAGCAGTAAGAGTGGAAATCTTTATGAGGTATTTGTTTCCCACAAGTTACAGTTATTCACTTTTTCTGACATCGGCTGAGGCAAGAAAGAGTCCCCAACGGGGTACTTAGCTTTTTAGAAGTCTTCGAAGTAGTATTCGGTAGTAGTAATCTCTGGATCTGACCGACCGGCACTTGCGAACAGCTTCTGCTTGGCCACGCGGCAAGAAAGACTGAGGAAAATGGCGTCGGCTGATGCCTTTATACCCGAAGACCAGCAGAGATGATGTCAGGTGAAGTGCGACACCAGCCGAGGCCAGACCCAGACTTTGGAATCCGGCCGACCGAAGGGCTGCCTGACGACAGGACAACCCATTTGTAAGGACTGCAGATGCATCCTTGAAGGACATCTGGCAATTTAAAGCTCTTACAGCCAAGGTAGCAGAAGTATAAATCTTTTTCCCCCATCTGTCCAGGGCCCTAGAATCCCTATCAGAGGGAGTAGGTTTTTTTGCAGTGGAAGCCTTGACCCCTTTGGGACCCTGAGAGAGAGTTTCTGGGTCAGCAGCAGGGTTTTTATAAAGAAATTGATGTGAATCAGGAACCCTGTAGTATCTGTATGGCTTTACAAGAGTTGGTGGTAAAGAGTCAGGCGATAGACTGGACTCTGAAATTACATCATCTACAATGTCTAAAACAGGAGGAATAGCAAGGGCCTGTGCTGTGGTAATAAAAGGAAGTCTCCGAGCCTTTTCTTGGATTCTGAGTAATCTTGGCTCTCCCAGTGGAAATGCTCCCTCATAGTATGTAGGGTCTCGCCAAAAGAATAATCCTCAGGAGGAGAGGCTGAAGGGCTAGATTCTTCAGCATCAGAATCCTCATAGGGAGGAAGAGAATATTCCTGTTCAGAAGAGGAGTCAGAGGAAATGGAAACCTGATCTGAAGATTCATATTCTATCTCTTGCCTAGACCTCTTATCAGGAGTGGGATGGGAACCCTTAATCAAAGTAATTAGGTCTTCGGCCATTTTAAGCATCTGTTTTTTAGGCATGGTGGACTGTCTAGGAGAATGCTGTACTTGTTTCTTTGTCTTTAGAGCTGCTTTAGTCTTTGCCTTTGAAGCTGAAGATGATTTCACATATAACTGAGTAGGTTTGAAAACACCCTCAGATGCCGATGCCTGCTTAGCAGCTCCAGACCCACCTGAGGGAATAGTTTCCGAGTGTCCAATACCTTGAGTTTCCAGCGGCCTAGTCAGCTCCACGTGGGAGTCTGAAGCGGCCTGTGGCTCTGAGGTAGCGGGCATCAGGGGCTGCGAAAGTGCCTCACTGAGAACCGGCGACAGGCCTAGCGGAACCTCGTCGGTTTTGGACCTCGGATGCCTGTCCTTTTCTTTGTCTTTGCGCTTTTTATAAACTCTGGTAGTCAGCTGTTCCGACGGCATTATATAATTGAATCTTCTGCCAAAGTAATGAAATGCAAAATGTTACTGACGCTTAATAGTCTGTTGGTTAAATCTAGCACAAAACCGACAAATAGCAACATCATGGTCAGGGCCTAGGCAAGGAATACAGTAAGAATGAAAATCCTTATGAGGTATTTGCTTCCCACAAGAAATACAATTATTAACTTTTTCTGACATCGGTCTGCAGCAAGAAAAAAAGTTTCCCCAATGGGGTACTTAGCATTAATGAAGACTTCGGATCTGAAGTTCGAATTTGAAAATCTCAGGAGTCGGCTGACCGGCACTTGCGAACTGCTTTTGCTTCGGGCACCGCACGGCAAGAAAGACTGAAGAAAATGGCGTTGGCTGCATCTCTTTTACCCCTGGTGCACTGACATCAGGGAAGAGGCGACAGCAACCGACGCCAGACCTAGACTTTGTAACTCGGGCCGACTGCGGGTAGCCTGCCAGCAGGATAACCCAATTGTAATGACTGCAACAGTGAAACATGATGAACATCTGATAGTGTGTGTAGCCTGCTTTGAAGTGTAGGTATCTTCTGCAAGATTCCCTCATTGGGATGTGCAGATATGCTTCTTTTAAGTCTAGAGTTGCCAACCAGGCATCTTTGCCTAGCATAGGAAGTAATTGGTGAAGAGTCAGCATCTTGAATTTTGGAATCTCCAAGAAGGTGTTTAGAGTAGACAGTTCCTGGATAGGATGCCATGAATTGTCCTTTCTGGGTACCAGGAAAAGTCTCGAGTAGAAGCCTTGTCCCTTTTCCTCTTCTGGTACCAGTTGAATAGCCCCCATGCTTAAGAGAGAAAGTACTGGCTTCTGCCCACTAACTTGGGGGTAGGTCCGGCCACCCGCTTGTTTTTGGCAATGTGTGGAAGTGAAATCTGCATCCCTGGGACACTATATTTAAAACCCACTTGTCCTGGGGTAATGAGTGCCCAATTCTTTGCATGAAGAGCAATCTTTCCCCCCAAAGGGGCAGTCAGTTGATAAGTGCTTGGAAATTTTAAAAGGAAGTCATTGAGACAGTTTACCATAGGGGGGAGTCTTATTATTCCCAGATTTGGAAGTAGAGGCCCCCCCCACTGCTTAGTTCTGAGTATCCCCTCTGGGGTTTTTGCTGTGTCTGGGTTTGGCTTGAGAAGACCTGGAAGGGACTGGAGAGGACCAATTCTTAGAGGGCCAGTGCCTACTAAATCTAGGAGGCTGAACTTGTAAAAAATCTTTAACAGTTTGCATATATTTAGCGTTATCTTCCATCTTTTTAAGAACTTCCTCAGCCTTGCTGCCTTGTTGCCAAACAGGCAGTCCTGATTTAAAGGAGCATCCAACAATTTAGCTTTAACATGATCAGGCAAAGATTGCTCCTTAAACATGCCTTCTGAGCACAGACCAAGTAACAGCAGCCCTGCAAGAGGCCTCTAATGAATCAAAACTACATTGCAAAGTATGTTTTCCAACTTGTTCAGCAGAATGCATTAAATCCTGTAATTCTTTATTTCCCACACAGTCAGGAATCAACATAATTTTCTGTTTAAGCAGTCCAATAACATGTTGCTGATACTTTAACATATGAAACTGGCAGTTTAAAGCCCTAATGGCCAAGGTTGCAGAAGTGTAAACCTTCTTACCCCATCTATCCAGCGCCCTGGAGTCTCTATCAGAAGGGATAGGATTTTTAGCAGTAGAAGCCTTAATGCCCTTGGGCCCCTGTGAAATAGTCTCTGGATCTGCAATAGGATTTTTAAAAAGGAACTTGTGGGGCTCAGGGATCCATTAGTATCTGTCAGGTTTTCTGGGAGCAGGGAATCAGGGGCCAAACTAGATTCCGAAAACGCATCATCACCAATGTCTAGTACAGGAGGAATAGCTAAAGGCCTATGCTGAGGTAGGAGAAGGAAATCCCTAAGCCTCTTTTTTTGAATCAGAAAAATCCTGGCTTTCCCAGTGGAAATGCTCCCTTAGAGTATGTAAGGTTTCCCCAAAAGAAACATCCTCAGGAGGGGAAGCAGAGGGAATGGAGTCATCTGCATCAGAATCTTCATAAGTAGATAAGGGCAAATCCAGACCATCAGAAGAATCAGAAAAAAACAGAATCCTGATCAGAAGATTCATACTCAACTTCAGTATTAGGCCTCTTAGAAGGGGGGGGGGGGTTTGGCTACTCCTGATTAGAGTCTCTTGATTAGAGTTATTAGATAGTCAGCAATCCTTATCATTTGTTTTTTAGGCATAGAGGCCTGAGCACGTGGTCTGGGTGTCATTTTTTTAGGCATGGATCGAGATTTAGGCCTAAGTAAAGAAGGAGGTGTCGGTTTAATATGCAAGTCCGTAGGCCTGAATACACCCTCAGAAGCCAGTGCCTGCACAGTGGCTCCGGACCCATCCAAGGTAAAGACATCCGCGGGTTCCACAGTTGAAGCATCTTGCGGCATGCCTGACTCCGAATGGGTCTCAGTAGAGGCCTGCGAATCAGAAGCAGCAGGTATCAGGGGCTGTGAAAGTGCCTCACTGAGTACCGGTGAACTGGCGACTGGCTTAGGAGAAGCGTCGTCTACAGTTTTGGACTTCGGCGGCCTGTCTCTGTCTTTATCTTTGCGTTTTTTTCGGAACCCTGGTAGTCAGATGGCTAACCGACAACATTTCTGGATAATTAAACCGAGAACTGAAATATGTAGATGTGAAAATATACCGACGACGGATAGTGTGCCGATTAAATAAAGCACAAAACCAACAGCAAGGTACGTCGTGGTCAGGGCCTAGGCAAGGAATACAGTACGAATGAAAATCTTTATGAGGTATTTGCTTTCCACAAGTAATGCAATTATTAACTTTTACTGACATTGGTAAGGAGCAAGAAAAGTTTCCCCAATGGGGTACTTAGCTTTAGTTGAAGACTTCGATTCTGAAACTCAAAAACGAAAATGTCAGGAGTCGGCCGACCGGCACTTGCGAACTGCTTCTGCTTCTGGCACCGCAGGGCAAGAAAGACTGATGTAATGGCATCGGCTGCATGTTTTATACCCCTGACGACCGGATGTCATGGAAGAAGGGACAGCAACCAATGCAGGACCCAAGACTTTCTTAATCAGGCCGACTGAGGGCTACCTGCAAGCAGATAACCCAAATGTAATGACTGCAAGAGTGAAACATGAAGAACATCAATAATGTAATATAGGAAAGGTGATTGAGGATGAAGAGGGAACAATAAAAAACAAAAGTTGAAGTGGGTAGTAGCAACCAATACAGGATGGAGCAGAAAGATCAAGGAGACAGGAGGAAGACTTGCACTTTAAAGCAATTTAGAAAGGATATGCAAAGGTGGGAAAAAGCAGAGCTTCAGACGTGATGTAGGCACATGGAATAGAAATGGGAACAAAGCTAACATATGCAATCTGGAAAGGACGTAAAGTACAGTTTTGTACCTATCATAAATGTAGATGTTAGAGTGTTCACCCTGCTGCAGTCATCACACATGGGGTTATCCTGCCGTCAGGCGGTCCTGCAGTCGGCCAGAGTTCCAAAGTCTTGGTTTGGCGTCGGTTGCTGTCGCTTCCTCCCTGACGTCAGTGCACCAGACGTATATAAGAGGCATCCGATGCCATTTTCTTCAGTTTTTCTTGCCCCAGATGTCAGGTGCTCCCAATAGGTAGGTAATACTTATTGCTATATAAAAATATGCAAGTAAAAATAAAACAATACTTTCAGTCACAAGCAAATACACCACAGAGGTTCTATAGGATAGAAAGGTATGGATAAGTCCAGCTAGTTCAGAGGGGATGGAGGAAGGGTAACCTGGACGGCAGCAGGGTGAACACTCGAACATCTACATTTATGGTAGGTACAAAACTGTACTATGTTCATCGTGTTACCCTGCTGCAGTCATCACACTTGGGTTGAATCCCAAAGCTAAGGATGGGTGGTGGAGTTAAAGAGGGTTAGAAGAAGCTAGTAGGCCCTGCAAAACTGCAGTGGCAAAGCCAGCTCTAGTCTTAGAATATAGAGGTAAGTGATAGTGTTTGGTGAAGGTGTGCACTGAACTCCAAGTTGCAGCTTCCAGAATCTTTGGTTGGCACCCCCCTGAGAAAGACTGCTGATGTAGCTGTAGCCCTGGTGGAGTGGGGCTTAATGCTAGCATGTACCGGTTTCCCATGATGCGTGTAGCAGAAACGTATGCAATGTCCTATCCATTTTGAAATGGTCTGTTTTGAGATAGCTTTTCCTTGTGATCCTGCAGCATAGGCTACAAACAGCTGGTCAGAGTTTCTGAAAGCCTTAGTTTTATCCAAGTAGTAACGTAATTGTCTGTGAATGTCCAAAGAGTGCAGGAGTCTTTCTCCTTTGTTCTGGGGATTTGGGAAAAAGGTGGGCAAATGAATGGTTTGGTTTAGGGCCACACTGGATACCACCTTTGGCATAAAGGAAGAGTTAGTTCGCAGAGAGACTCTGACTTTATGAAAAATGAGGAAAGGCTCCACTGCCATTAGTGCCTGTAGCTCCAAGACTCTTCTAGCTGAAGTTATTGCTAGCAGCAGGGCAGTTTTCCATGAAAGAAACTTTAAATCAGCTGAGAAAGCTGGTTCAAAGGGCGGCAGTGTAAGTTTTTCCAGAACAAAGTTGAGATCCCAAGTAGGTGTTGGTGCTCTCCTGGGCAGTCTTATGTTCTTAGCCCCTCTGAGGTACCGTCTTAGGAGTGGGTGTGAAAATAAAGGAGGATCCGTGTTATAATGAGCTGAAATTGCTGAGGCGTGGATCTTAATAGATGAAAAAGAAAGTCCTTTGTGCAACATCTCAGTTAAATATTGTAGAATCTGAGGAATGTTTGGATCAAGGGGATTTTGGCTTTTAGCCTGGTTCCAGGCGCAAAATCTTTTCCATTTGTCTGAATAGGTTTTCCTGGTGCTGGGCCTCCTGGCCTCCAGAATGACATCCATAACAGCTTTGGATAAAGGTGTTGGTTGATTGTTTAGGTAATTTGCCATGCAGCCAGGTTTAAAGTCTTGAGCTGGCTGTGTAGAATTTGATTGTCTCACTGGGTGAGCAGGTGAAGAATTTGTGGTAAAATCCATGGTGGGCCGTGGGCCATGTTCTTTAGAATTGGATACCAGTGCTGGCATGGCCAGTCTGGTGCAATGAGTATCATTTGTGGCCTCTCTAATCTGACTTTCAGCAGCACCTTTGCTAGAAGAGGCAGTGGAGGAAAGGCATACACTGTTAATGTTTTCCAACTGAATGAGAGGGCGTCCACTTTCCAAGCTTGTGGGTGGAAAATTTTTGAAGTTGGTAGTTTTGGGGGTTGGCAAACAGATCTATGTCTGGGTATCCCCATTTTTGAGTTATCATTGCAAATACTTGTGGATCCAGTTTCCACTCGTGGGGATCCATGATGTTTCTGCTTAGGTCATCTGCCAATGTGTTTTTCTTTCCTGGCAGGAATTGTGCTTGTAGTTGAACTTGGTAAGACAGTGCTGTGTTCCCACAAGGTCATTGCTTGCCTGCATAGAGGGTAGGAATGTGTGCCCCCTTGCTTGTTGATGTACCACATTACTGTGGTATTATCCGTCTTTATTATTAGTTGTCCTGGGTGTAAGAGGTCCTTGAAAGCTGTTAGGGCATTCTGTACTGCTAGCATTTCCTTTTGATTGATATGCAGATGCCTTTGCTCTGTACTCCATTTGCCCTGAATGCACTGTCCTGCCATGTGTGCTCCCCAGGCATAGTCCGATGCATCTGTTGTCATAGTTTGCCTGGCTGTGGGTAATGTGAAAGGCTGGCCCCTGTTGAGGTGACATGCCTGTGCCCACCACAGAAACTCCTGTTGAAGGCAGGGAATGAGTGGTATCGTTTCCAAGCTGTGGCTGTGCTGAGTCCATACGCTTTTCAAGTACCATTGTAATTTCCTCATATGCAGTTTTGCAAATGGTATTAGTAGTATGCAAGATGCCATGAATCCCAAGGCCTGCAGAATTTTTCTTGCAGGGAGTTGGGTCTTTGTTGCCATTATTTTGAGGAATTGAGTCAGCTGTTGTTGCTTGTCTGGTGTGAGATAAGCCATCTGGGCCATTGTATTCAAGCTGGCACCCAGGAATATTATGTTTTGTGAGGGCACTAGTTTTGATTTCTTTTTGTTTACTGTGTACCCTAGGCAACTTAGAAGGTGTTTGACAAATGCCAGATGTTTTAAAAGAATGTCCTTGCTTTCTGCTTGAATAAGGCAGTCGTCCAGGTATGGGTATATTTGAATTCCTCTTTGTCTGCAGTATGCAATTACTGGTGCCAGGCATTTTGTGAAGACCCTGGGCGCAGTAGATAAGTCAAAGGGCAGTGCAGAGAATTGATAATGGGTTGAACCTGCAATGAAGCGGAGGTATCTTCTGCAATTTTGTCTGATAGGGACATGCAGGTATGCCTACTTGAGATCCAATGTTACTAGCCAAGCCTTCTTGCCCAGCATGGGAAGAAGCTGCTGTAGTGTTAGCATCTTGAATTTTGGTACTTGCAGATAGGTGTTCAGAAGTGAAAGATCCAGAATGGGTCTCCATGCTTTGTCCTTTCTGGGGACTAAAAAGAGTCTGGAGTAAAATCCTTGTCCTTGCTCCTGTGTAGGTACCTGTTGAATGGCTCTCATGTCCATGAGAGCTGTAATTTGTTTTTGTGCCTCTGCCCATTGATTTGGTGGCAGGTTTGGCATTCCTTTTATCCTTGGCAAGGTATGAAAGTGGAATCTGTATCCTCACGAGACAACGTTTAGGACCCATTTGTCTTTTGCGATGATGTGCCAGTTGTCTGCAAAAAGTGCTAATTTTCCTCCCAAGGGAGCTGCCAAGAGAGATTTGCTTGTTAGTTGGAGGGTTGAGTCATTGTGTTTGTCTTCTGCTAGCTTGGGGCCTGTCTTCACCTCCTTTCTGGGTTGTGGCACCCCATTGGCGAGGTTTGTAAGGGCCTTGTGACTGACCTCTGCCCCTTGGGCATCTGTATTTGCCCCTCTGTGGTCTGTCAGAAGCTGGAAAGGACCATTTTTTTGTTGGCCAATTTCTGCTGAAACGAGGGGGTTGTACCTGTAAAAAAAATCCTTGACCGTCTGCATAGACTTTGCCTTATCCTCCATTTTCTTTAAAACCTCTTCTGCTTTGACACCAAATAAGACATCCTGCTGTAAAGGTGCATCCAATAATTTTGCTTTAACATGATCAGGGAGGGTTTGTTCTTTTAACCAAGCATGTCTACGTATGACAGACCCAGTAACAGCTGCTCTACAGGAAGCTTCCAATGAATCAGATCCACATTGTAAAGTATGTTTGCCCACCTGTTCAGCTGCATGCAACAGATCCTGCATTTCCTTGAATTCAGCCTGTTCAGAATGTGTGCTCAGTTGTGGTTTTAATTGAGACATTAGGAATTGCTGATATTTCAACATGTGAAACTGACAATTTAATGCCCTCATAGCCAGAGTAGCTGAGATGTATATCTTCTTTCCCCATCTATCTAAAGCTCTGGAATCCCTTTCAGAGGGTACAGGATTTTTAGCCATAGAAGCTTTAGCCCCTTTGGGACCCTGGGAAATTGTTTCTGGGTCAGCTTTTGTGTGTGTCAGGTACTCTGTAGTATCTGTCTGGTTTGGCTGGAGCAGGAGGTAGGGAGTCTGGATTTAGACTAGACTCTAAGTAAACATCATCCACAATATCTAAAACTGGAGGGATAGCAAGTGGTCTGTGCTGGGGTACTAAAAGAAACTCTCGGAGCCTTTTCTTAGAATCAGAGTAGTCCTGGCCTTCCCAGTGGAAATGTTCCCTCATGGTATGTAAAGTTTCCCCAAAGGAGTAGTCTTCAGGGGGAGATGCTGAGGGAATAGAGACTTCAGCATCAGAATCTTCATAAGGGGGAAAAGCATAGTCCTGCTCCTCAGAAAAATCTGAGGAAATAGAAACCTGGTCAGAGGAAGCATAGTCCTCCTTTTGTCTTGGCCTTTTATCAGGAGGGGGATGGGAACCCGATTAGGGAAATAAAATCTTCAGCCATCTTAAGCATCTGTTTCTTAGGCATGGGGCCTTGAACAGGAGACTGACGTACAGTCTTTTTTGGTTTTAATGGAGTTTTTAGCTTAGCATAACATTTAATAGTGAGTGTAGTCGGTCTGAAGACACCGTCTGAAACCTGCTCCGGTGTTGGAAGGGCCCAATGAAGATGGCTGCAACGGCTTAGTACACTCTGCTTGAGAATCCGAAGCTGTCTGGGGTTCTATTTCCACGGTAGTCAGGGGCTGCATAGGCGCCTCACTGAAAACCGGAGAACCGGCGACAGGCCCAGCAGAGGCCTCGGAGTCTGGCTTGGTTCTAGGCTGCCTGTCCTTATCCTTGCGTTTTTTATGCATGCCGGTCGTCGGCTGCTCCGACGGCATGATATAATTAAATTTCCTACCAAAGTAATGTCGTGCAAAGTCAGAACGGCATTTGATAGTTCGTTTATTAAACCTAGCACAAAACCGACAACCTGTGACGTCGCGGTCTGGGCCTAGGCAAGGAATACAATAAGAATGGAAGTCCTTATGAGGTATTTGCTTTTGTTAACTTTTTCTGACATCGGACTGAGGCAAGAAAAGGTTCCCCAATGGGGTACTTAGCTTTACTGAAGACTTCAGACTGAAATTCGATTTGAAAATCTCAGGTGTCGGCCAACTGGCACTTGCGAACTGCTTCTGCTTCGTGCACCGCGCGGCAAGAAAGACTGAAGAAAATGGCATTGGATGCCTCTTATATACCCCTGGCGCACTGACGTCAGGGAGGAAGTGACAGCAACAGATGCCAGACCAAGACTTTGGAACTCTGGCCGACTGCGGGACCGCCTGACAGCAGGATAACCCCAAGTGTGATGACTGCAGCAGGGTAACACGATGAACATCAGAGTTAAGCAAAGGGAAGTAAGAACTCTAGTGATAGACTGTATCACAAACAATAGGTAATAAGGGAAGTCAAACATGAGCAGATGACTAGCATGGAGAACTGATTCAGCACCGAAATTAGACAAGGCAAGCCAGGAACAGAGCTTTTTACAGATGGCGGTGAGGCGCACGAGTCATAATGCGTGTAGGTACTAGTCATATGACAAGAAATGCATGGGGAGTGGCTAGGCCATTGTGCACTGCCCTCAGAGGTCCTACTAGTGGTAAATGCTAGCACAACAGTGAAGACCAATATCAGGGGGCATAGTGCTCGACTTAGAAAGTGGACTGATGGCCAGTGATTTTGGATTAGTAGGCGATAGGAAGGCATGCTATACATAACTCTAAAAAATGATGGGAGTAAATAAGTAATGAGTTTATAATCCAAGCTGTCCACTTCAACAGAATGACTGGTCACTGCAGGCAACTATGATCTGGTGTCTTCAGGGGTTCCCTAAAGTTTGAATTGCTCCTCTCACTCACACAATGCATCTCACTTAACTCTCTCCAGATTTATTTTGCCACTGTTTTCATTGTACTGACTTACAAGAGCTACAGTATTTTGTTATCTTTACTGTCTCTAGTGGTAAATAAACAGTTTTTAAGTAAAAAAAAAATAGAATAGTACTTAAGTAGCATTAGTATAGTTTAAGTAGCATTGGTATAGTTTAAGCACATTTTTCAAATGTTTTTCTATCAAAATAATTATTTCCCATGCACACTCCAATGTATGGCTATTTTTATAATTAGGACCTATCAGTTCCCTTCCCTTTAGTCCTTGTTTAACATTGGGCAGTTATTGTAGGGATTTACATTTGTATTTGTATTTTTTCTGTTAAGCTATATTTTTTGAAAGTCAACGACATTAGCCAGAAGGATTTTACTAATGCTAGCTGTACTTTTTGAAGTAGTGTATTTTGTTGGCAAAGTCCGTTCTAAGACATTGGTAAGGCCTTAGTGTTTCACAAATGCTCAGATTGTGTTTACTGGGTCCTACCAAGATACACATGACAATGTAATTTGGTTGGGGATGGATCATCTTAATGTAGATGGTTAAATTTGCAGGAAGTTTGGTTTCCATACACTGCAAGAAAAAAATAAATCTAAATGGTCTTTTGCCTTCGGAAGGAAAGACAGAGGAGAAGAAAGGAGCAAAGAGAATAGGACAACACACACTTCTGTCTCCATAACAGGAAGGACCTTTCTCCCCATGAGTCTTCAGCTTGTACAAGAAACTAGACAAGTTTCTTATAAGTATCAGTTGCAGCCTTGTAATGCCCATGACCCTAAACAAATAGGCAACTGAGGTATTACACTCAGATGACTAATCATATTACATACTCAGGACTGTCTCATTTACATAAGGGAGACAAAGGAGGACAGTAAACAATCCAGTAACTTTCAAATGATTAGGAAAATGCGTTGGATCCTGTCACAAAATGCTTAAGGTATTGAGTGGTCTGGGCAGGCCAGTCTTTCAGGGCTGTTGTCACTACAGCTCTATTTCTTTAGAGAGTTTCAGCTCAAGACATAGGTGATATTGGTTTGTGTGGCTTTCACTCACACATTACACATGGGGCTGCTTTCCAATGTGGCATGTTTTGGTGCACTGCTTGCTATTCTACTTAAGTAAATAAAAGAGTGGCAGATGCCTCCTGATGAAGGGGGTAAGCTGCACGAGGCAGACCCATAAGGCAAGACTATTAAACTAGCAAGATGGCTGCAACAGGACACAGTGCAGATGCCCTCCCCATCTCCCCTAAAATAGTGACATACGTATACTCGACACATAAAATAATGCCATTTCTTTCTCCATTGAAGTAGCACTGCTGCTGAGAAAGTACAGTTTTGTACCTACCATAAATGTAGATGTTTGAGTGCTAATACAGCTGCAGTCATAACAGATGGGGTTCTCCTGCCGTCAGGCGGGTCCTCGGTCGGCCGAATTCCAAAGTCTAGGTCCGGCGTCGGTTGTAGTCGCTTCTTCCCTGACGTCAGTGTGGCAGGGGTATAAAAGAACCAGCTGACGCCATTTTCTTCAGTTTTTCTTGCCCCAGATGTCAGGTGCCCCCAGAAGGAAGGCAATACATAAATTTGTGTAATAAAACAATGCAATATAATCAAAATACAGTAGTTGCAAGCAAATACACCATAAATGAATACCCCAATCAGGTTGTATGAGGAGGTGTTAGCCAATAGGCCTGTCCCAAGAGGGGAAGGAGGGAGGGAAACCTGGACTGCAGCTGTATTAGCACTCGAACATCTACATTTATGGTAGGTACAAAACTGTACTATGTTCATCGTGTATACAGCTGCAGTCATAACAGATGGGTAGAATCCCAAAGCTAAGAAAGGGGTGGTAGGCACTAGGTGGAACTAGGAGGAGCCAGGATGCCCTGCAAGACTACAGTGGCAAAGCCTGCTCTAGTTTTGGAGTATAATGGTAGGTGGTAGTGCTTGGAAAAGGTATGCACAGAACTCCAAGTGGCTGCTTCCAAAATATCTTTGGTAGGAACTCCTCTGAGGAAAGCTGCAGAGGTAGCTGTGGCCCTTGTGGAGTGAGATCTGATGCCTGTAGGTACAGTTTTGCCATGAAAAGAATAGCAAAAGCGTATGCAGTGAGCTATCCATTTTGAGATTGTCTGTTTGGAAATTGGCTTTCCTTGAGCTCCTACAGCATAGGACACAAAGAGCTGTTCTGATTTTCTGAAAGGCTTTGTTCTGTCCAAATAACGCAGTTGTCTGTGGATGTCCAAAGAATGTAGTAATCTCTCCCCTTTGTTTTGAGGATTAGGATAAAAAATAGGTAAATGTATGGCCTGATTCAAAGCTACCCTGGATACCACTTTAGGCATAAAGGAAGGGTTGGTTCATAAGGAAACTCTGTCCTGATGGAAGATGATAAAAGGCTGCACAGCCATGAGAGCTTGTAGTTCTGAAACTCTACAAGCTGAGGTAATAGCCAGAAGGAAAGCTGTTTTCCAGGACAAATATTGCAAATCTGATGAGGCAGCTGGCTCAAAGGGAGGCAAGGTCAGTTTTTCCAGAATGAAATTGAGATCCCAAGCAGGTATTGGTTGTTTCCTTGGGGGTCTTAGATTCTTAGCCCCTCTGAGGAACTGTCTTAAGAGAGGGTGAGAGAATAAGGGTGGATCAGTGTTGTATTCTGCAGAAATGGCTGAGGCATGGATTTTGATGGAGGAGAATGAAAGTCCACTGCTTAGCAGCTCAGCTAGATACTGTAGTATTTGAGGTAAATTCAGTTTTCCAGGATCCTGGCCCTTTTTCTCATTCCAGACACAAAACAGTTTCCATTTTGCGGAGTAAGCTTTTCTAGTTGACGGCCTTCTGGCCTCCAAAATGACATCCTGCACCTCCTTGGAGAGTAGGGTCTGTTGTGATGCTAAGGAAACTTCCATGCGGCTAGATTGAGTGTTTTTAGCTGGCTGTGAAGAGTTTTGAAGCTGTGCTGAGTCAGGAGAAGAGGCATTAGAGGCAGGGTCCATGGTGAGGAATGCGTCAGGCTCCTCAGGAGTGGGTACCAGTGTTGTCTTGGCCAGTCTGGAGCAATGAGAATCATCTTTGGTATGTCTGCTCTGGTTTTCAATAGAACTTTGGGCAGCAGAGGAAGAGGTGGGAAGGCATAAACTGTCATTGATGTCCAACTGAAAGAGAGAGCGTCCACTCTCCAGGCCTTTGGATGGAAAATCCTTGAGCAGAATTTTGTCAATTGGTGATTTTTGTGGGAGGCAAAGAGATCTATGTCTGGCCTTCCCCATGCTTGGATTATTTCTGTAAAAACTTTTGGATGCAACTTCCATTCGTGTGGATCTGTCATATTTCTGCTTAGGTTGTCTGCCAGTGTGTTTTCCTTGCCTGGCAGGTACTGTGCTTGTAGTTCGATTTGTAAGTCCATGGCCATGTTCCAAAGTGACATGGCCAGTCTGCATAGGGGTATGAATGTGTTCCTCCCTGTTTGTTTATGTACCACATAACTGTGGTGTTGTCCGTTCTTATCAATAGTTGACCTGGTTGCAGAAGGTCTTTGAAAGCTATAACAGCATTTATTACTGCTAGCATTTCCTTTTGATTGATGTGAAGGTGCTTTTCTTTTTGGGACCATTTGCCCTGAATGCACCGATCTGTCATGTGCGCCCCCCAGACATAGTCCGAGGCGTCTGTTGTGATGACTTGATTTGCTTGAGGCTTGCTGAATGGAAGACCTGCGTTTGTTTGGCATGCTTGAGCCCACCACAGAAATTTCTTTTGCAGACATGGAATTAGTGGTATTATTGTTTCCAAACTGTGGCTGTGTTGAGACCATAGGTTTTTCAGGTACCATTGAAGTTTCCTCATATGCAGCTTTGCACATGGGATTAGTAAGATGCAAGATGCCATGAATCCCAGAGCCTGCAGGATTTTCCTTGCAGTCAGCCTGGTGCAATTTGCTAGTGTTCTGAAGTATTGAGTTAGTTGCCCCTGCTTCTCTGGCGTGAGGTAGGCCATCTGGGTGTTTGTGTCCAAGTTGGCACCCAGGAAAATTATCTTCAGAGAGGGTATTAACCTTGATTTCCTTTTGTTGACTGTGTATCCCAGAGAGTTCAACAACATTATTACATAAGCCAGATGTTTCAGAAGAATGTGCTTGCTGTCCGCTTGGATCAGGCAGTCATCCAAATGGGGGTATATTTGTATCCCTTGAAGTCTGCAGTAGGCAATTACTGATGCCAGGCATTTCGTGAATACTCTGGGCGCAGTAGATAAGCCAAAGGGCAATGCAGAGAACTGATAATGGGTTGAACCTGCAAGAAATCTCAGGTATCTTCTGCAATTTTGTCTAATTGGGACATGCAGGTATGCCTCCTTGAGGTCCAATGTTACCAGCCAAGACTCCTTGCCCAGCATGGGAAGAAGCTGCTGTAGAGTGAGCATCTTGAATTTTGGCACGAGTAGAAATGTGTTCAGGATGGATAGGTCCAAAACAGGTCTCCAATCTTTTCCCTTCCTTGGTACCAGGAATAGTCTGGAATAAAAATCTTGACCTTGTTCGTGCGTAGGTACCTCTGGAATAGCTTTCATGTCTATGAGATCTGTAATTTGTCTTTGTGCCTCTGCCCTTTGATTGTGTGGCAGGTTTGGCATGCCTCTCATTTTTGGAAGGGTGTGAAAATGGAACCTGTAGCCTCTGTTTATAATGTCCAGGTTCCATTTGTTTTTTGTGACAATATGCCAATTTTTTGAAAATAATGCCAGTTTTCCTCCTAAGGGGGCTGCCATTTGAGTCTTGCTTGGCATGCAAAGGGGAAAGTCATTGGGCTTGCTTTCTGAATGATTGTGAGTTATCCTCACCACCTCTTTGTGTAGGAGCTTGCCATTGTCTGCCTCTAAATGATCCTTGGGATTGTCCTCTGCCCCTCGGGGCACCTGTATCTACCTCTTTGGGGTTTGTCCGTGGCTGGAAATGACCAATTTTTGGAAGGCCAATTTCTACTGAAACTGGGGGGGGGGGGGGGGGGGGTTGTACCTGTAGAAAATCTTTCACAGTTTGCATTGATTTAGCCTTTTCCTCCATTTTCCTTAATACCTCCTCAGCATTAGCACCAAATAATACATCCTTTTGTAGAGGGGCATCTAGTAATTTAGCTTTGACATGATCAGGCAAGGTTTGTTCCTTGAGCCAGGCATGTCTACGTATGACTGATCCTGTAACAGCAGCTCTACATGAGGCCTCTAGAGCATCAAAACCACATTGTAAGGTATGCTTACCCACTTGTTCTGCACTATGCATCAAATCCTGCAACTCCTTCAAGTCTGGTTGTTCAGGTTGTGACATTTTACTTTTCAATTGTGAAAAACAAAAACTGTTGGTATTTTAGCATATGGAACTGACAGTTTAAGGCCCTCATGGTTAAGGTAGCAGAGGTATATACCTTTTTTCCCCCACCTTTTTAAGGATCTGGAATATCTCTCGGAAGGCAATGGATTTTTAGCTGTGGAGGCCTTAATTCCCTATGGGCCCTGTGAGATGGTTTCTGGGTCAGCAGCATGGCTTTTGTATAGAAATTGGTGTGAGTCAGGAACCCTGTAGTACCTGTCAGGCTTGACTGGGGCTGGAGGCAGAGAATCCGGGTTAAGGCAGGCCTCCGAGTAAACATCATCTAGGATGTCCAAGAGAGGGGGTATAGCCAGAGGCCTGTGCTGAGATAGCAAGAGAAATTCCCTAAGCCTTTTCTTGGAATCTGAATAATCTTGGCCTTCCCAGTGGAAGTGTTCCCTTAAGGTATGCAAAGTTTCCCCAAATGAGTAATCCTCTGGGGGGGGGGGGGATACAGAAGGAACGTCTTAGAAAACGATTTAATGGTGAGCGTCGGTCTGAAAACGCCTTCAGAAACAGATGGCGTTTCTGCAGCACCGACATCTTTTTCAGCAATGTCGTCGGTAGGGCCTGCACTAAATCGCTGCGTCGGCCTGGTACATTCCGTCAAAAATTCTGAAGCGGTCTCGGGTTCCAGATCTGCGGTAGTCAGGGGCTGCGTCGGAGCCTCACTGAGGCCCGGAGAACCGGAGACCGGGCCAGTCGAGGCCTTGGAACCTGGCTTAGGCCTGGGCTGTCTGTCCTTATCCTTGCATTTTTTGTGCACGCCGGTAGTCGGTTGCTCTGACGGCATGGTGTAGTTAAGTTTCCTACCAAAGTAGTGTTGTGCAAAATCAAAGCGTCTTTTAATAGTACGCTTATTAAATCTAGCACAAAAACGACAACTAGTGACGTCGTGGTCTGGGCCTAGGCAAGGTATGCAATAAGAATGAAAATCCTTATGAGGTATTTGCTTCCCACAAGAAATACAATTATTAACTTTTTCTGACATTGGTCTGAGGGAAGAAAAGTTTCCCCAATGGGGAACTTAGCTTTATAGAAGACTTTGGTCTGAAATTCAAATTCGAAAATCTCAGTAGTCGGCCGACCGGCACTTGCGAACTGCTTCTGCTTCGGGCACCGCGCAGCAAGAAAGACCGAAGAAAATGGCATCGGTTGCATTATATATACCCCTGGCGCACTGACGTCAGGGAAGAAGTGACAGCAACCGACGCCGGACCAAGACTTTGGAATTCCAGCCGACTGCGGGACCGCCTGACGACAGGATAACCCAAGTGTGATGACTGCAGCAGGGTAACACGATGAACATTCTAAGAATAATATTCATGGATTAGGGAATGTGGGTTCACATATTTGCTAGGTGGGGCTAATGTTCATCAGTAGCTTATCACAGGCACCAGCACCAACACAAAACAGACTGAAGTCCATTTACATGAATGTATTCTCTTGCCTGGAATGACAGCCTGATTATATTAAGGGTTCAACTCTAACTTGCTCAGGTTGGCTGAAAGTGGGACACATACTCCTGCAGTCCAGACTTTGGCCAGAATTTCCATCAGCATCTGGCACGGGTGTATTGCTGAAACACTCGAGTCTTGCAAATCTACTTCAGCCACGGTCAGCCCTTCATTCTCCACTTCATGAATCACCCTGGTAAAAGAACCTGAAATCCAGCTAGGTGAGGGGAAGGAGGCTTTAGTCACATCATGTTAACAGTCAGCACATCTAGTTGATGTTCCTTGGACCACTTGTGCAATAAGCCACTTTCAGTCCTGTGTTTTAACATGGACCCCTCCCCCAACCAGAGCACAGCTAATTAAGACATAAAGATGCATTCTCAAAGACAAGGTTAGTGTTCCAATTCCCAGACCTTTGCAACCTAAAATGAATGAGCTACAAAGCAAGTCATCATTTATGCTAGTGCAAAGACCATACCTGTTGCTCAAGCCTTCATCTCTGAACTGAGATGAGTAGGCAAATGAATTGCATCTGGACCACAAGTCAACACCAAGTGCCTACCACTGGCAGAATGTCAACCCTCACACAGGTACCCCTCACGAGTAATTATAGATTAGTACTAAGCTAACTGCCCTTGTAAGCCATTTTAAGCATAGCCAATTATCCCTCGTGAGACTCAAACCTGCACCTTGTGTTTGTAAGGCAAACACCTTAACCATTAGGCCACCCATTACATACCAAACATGCTAGTGTCCATTCCCAAGGAGGACACAACCAGCATTAAGCTAAGCCACACATTCAGTAAGGTCTTGCATACCTTGTACATGACGGCAGGTAGCTGAATCATAACCACAGGAAAGGGACAGCAGTGTGAGATACAGATAGAATGCTACAGCCATAGTGGTTAGGTTAAGAAAATGTATTAAAAGTGTAGACTCAGCATGTCCTTCACCTAAAAAATCAACTGACCCGTCAGGGTAATAACATTTTTTTGAACAGGAGTGATTTGAGCAGAGGATGATATTGATCATCTAAAATATACCTGCTACAGTATCATACACACTCCCAGAACTGCAAATAAATCCACTCAGGTCAGCTGCATATTCTGCAGTGGACAGGCCATAATCAAGCAAAAGTCAAGTCCAGGCTGTAAAGAGAATAAAATGGGCTCATAAGCATTGGAACAGAAATGAAACCAGTGGTATGAGAGGGAAGCTAAAAATAAAGGTAGTTGGGGGGGCTGGTGCCAGGTAATGAGTCTAATGCTCACTGGTAGTACAGAACAATTTTAAACATCTTGCAGTACTATCTGAAAGGGAGCTAGTATGGGGGAGGTTAAAGAAAAAATGTGTGGTCT
Source organism: Protopterus annectens (assembly GCF_019279795.1). Classification (NCBI taxonomy): domain Eukaryota; kingdom Metazoa; phylum Chordata; order Ceratodontiformes; family Protopteridae; genus Protopterus; species Protopterus annectens. The sequence continues at coordinate 1,021,147,267 of NC_056743.1, forward strand.
GTTGAAAGAGAAAGCAGTACAAGCAGCTCTAGGCACATGGGGAAGTCAGGCTAAATATTACCACGAAATAAACAATGTCACACAAGACCAGGTAAATCAGCAGATTCCTGGGGCTGATTTCAAGAAAAAAAAACCTTTTATTTGGGTTCTTAAATTAAGGTTGGAATTACAGTGGCTGCTTTTGATGTGCAATACCACTGATAAGGTAATGGGCACAAGATAAAAAGAAAAACACACACACCACCTTTAAACAATACGAAATAAAAAAAGGTGCTATCAGCCTGTAAAACGGTGATTTAAGCAATAAACAAATGACCAACAGCAAATTCAGCAAAGATAGCATTGGGAATTATGTTACTCAAAGTATACCACATTAAGCAGATAAGGTGACAGTTTTGCCAAGTTCAGCAGTTTACAGAAGTAGTAGATGCTCCTGTTAAATGTGCTTTGTGAAATTAGGCATCTGGAACAGAAATTACTTCACATGCCTTCTCATGCCATTAAATTTGCTTGAGAGTAGCAGGACACTCCCTCTAGTGTACCCTTTTAAAAGTGCATCTAACATTCTACCTCCCCTTCTTCCCTACATTTGCCTCATCTCTCCCCTCCTTCCCGTCCCAAGCCCTTTCATTTGGGGATGGGATGTTGTGCCTTACAGCACTTTTTGAAGTTCAAGGTATCTCTACAGTTTGCTCTCTGCGGCTACTCTTCTTGTTCAGGATGTCAAACATTAAGACACCCCCTCATCTCTTCTGGTGTCAAGGGAGAAAAGCTCTAGTATGCTCCTGCAGCCTCCAGTCATATTCCTTAACTCCAGCTCATTAATCTTTCTGGTTAACTTACTTCAGGATTCCTTACAGCAGCCTGACACCCCTTTCCATATTATATCCTCCAAAACTGCATCCTGTAGTTAGTGTAATCTGAACAGGGCTGTGCATCATGGAAGCATTCTGGAATCTACACCCCTAAGGATACACCTCAGCATTCTATTTGCTGCTGTGACTGCCCTTTCACCCTGCTGAAGGTAGCCTAATCTGGGCATGTTATCACCCATAATCCTTTTTCTGCTCAGTCACCATCCATTCCACTCCCCCAGCTGAAACGTCACACCATGGATATTGCAGCATAAAGGCAGAACCTTGCATTTGTTTACAATAAATCAGCTACTGCTTTCCTGCCCACTTGTTCAGTCTTCAAAATTTCAAGCACAAACAACCCCGGGCCCTTGTATCTTACATTGATGCCTTCCTTCATACTCCAAGCAAAGCTTTAAAATAAGTCAGACATCAAATGACTATAAAGATTGCTTGGCAAAAGAAGAGTCTCCAAGCTGGGATGCAAACCATAGTAAAAAAAGTAGGTCTGCACCTGCAAAACAACTGACTTCTGCAACAAAATCCCTATTTTCCAAAAGGGGGTGGGGTTCTGACTTATTTTTGTTGGCCATTACATTTTCTAATTTTCTTTTGTACTACACTGATTTAGCTAATAGAGTCATTGCTTGGCAGCATTTCATGAGCCTCTTAACACCATGAGTTCCACTATTCTAGATCCAGTTTATCTCAGTTTATACAAATATGTCAGCTACACAGAACTGACAATTAAAAAGTATTTGTCCTGAACTGGCACACACACTAGCTGCTGCCCAATCTTCCCTTAAAGCATTGGCAGCCCATCTAATCACACCATCCCTCATTAAGGAAAGGTCTCTCAAAGTGTAGGCAGTTTTCAAAATTAAGAACCCCGGTCTTTTTACATGCTGTATACATAGAATAACAAACAAACTTATGAGTTTTATAAGCTGTAAAACTTACTGAGCTACAGATATTCCAATAAATCAAGAAAGGAGCCCAGTTTTGTAGTGCAGAGTGATTAGCACAAAATATGACCGAGATAACCAGAGTTTGAACAGCAGCCTGGACAATGGAACAGCTAGACAGAGGACAGCGGCAGCAAGGTGCTTACAGCAGCTTGCTTATTCTTGAGGAGGATCTTGGCAGTTTTGTTCAGCCAACTTGCTCACATACAACTTGAGGCTTGCATGCAACCAGCAGCCATAGGAGAAGGGGATATGGGCTTAGTGAACCAAAACTGGCGATGGTATACCTTATGGGGTGCATATGTAAGAACACACATGACATCAAGAGAGCACAAGGTACCCACTTCTGTCTCAAAAGGATATGGCTAGGGCCAAAATTACAACAAACCTCATGTTAGCCTGTATGACAGCTGCACCAAGATTGCCCTCACCCAGTCAGTGGGAATGAATGTACATGGCAGCAACTCGACAGCCTAAAGGTACTGGCACCAAGACAAAAACACGCCAGCAAGGGTTCCATGCAATAATGGCAGAAAAAGTATTGAAAATGTGTACAAATAATGTACTCAGCGTCCTTTTTCTTATGAAACTGTACTGCCACCACATTTTTTTTTCTCAAGGTATGCTGCTCATCATCTGCATGAAGAGAACAGGATACATTACATGTCACCCTCTGGCTATTTGCTCCCCTACCTAACACTCATTATCCAATAAACAAATGTAGGAGTTCACAGCTTTTGTGCACGTGTGTGTACATTGTATGTTTGTTACCTCTGTTCACCTCAAATGCAGCAAGATCTCTGGGAGGATTTCACAAATCCATATTTGCCAACTTTATGATCCAGACTGCTCAACACTGACACACTCCTTACAAACCATGTACATATGTACAACTCATCAGATACACAAAGTCATTAACTCGCACTAGAATTTCACAGTAAAGGATAAAGTCATGCACAGCCTTCCTAAGGGTCATGCCTCATATCCCTGACATTAGCATTCCAACTCAAAAGTTCACCAATGTCACATAAGAAAACAAATTACATCATTCAGTTCAAATTCACCAAGCGTCCGCACACATGTTCAAACTTACAACACAAAACTATAAAATGCACCATTTCAAGTGTAATTGTACTCAAAACACCATTTACATAGACAACACCTGCATGCACCAACACTCATGTCAATTGTTCTGTGCACATGATTCACAGTCTGGCATTCAACAAGAAGTGAAAATTCGGTACTTGCGTATTATCGCAACCACATTTGAAACCTTGTCTAATTCATTACTTTTTCACTAAATGACTTTGTTCTTAAGTTAAAAGTAGTGGGTAAACTGCTTATTGCTTTTGTATCACAGTTGTGGTGAAACCTGAACAGGACTATGAAGCGGGAATTTTTTAGCCAACTGCAAGCGGACAACATTTTTCATCAATCGCGTTTTTGAAAACACAGAGTCTACAACCACTTGGTGTACTAAAATGACCAGAAAAGCAAGGGACCTGCAATCCTGTTATGTGTTTCACAAACCGCTAATGCCCCATGCACCTTTCTTTTAAACAAGGCATTTTGATAATGTTTTGCAGTAATTGCTTAAAACAAAGCAAACGTTTAAAGAAGTGGTCCCTCCCTTAGTCTATACATTGTTCGGGATGCAGCCTTGTCCAAACTCGCTTTGAATTTAATGCCAACAATTACTTTGTATTTTTGCTGGATGTTCGCCATCCAAAAATTAAAGTCCAATGTGTGGTTTTTCATCAGTCCTACCAGAAAGGCAAGCATATAAATCTGCAAGTCATATGTCTGCCTGAAGAACTTTTACATCACAGCAAATGAGTCAGACCTTCTTCCCAGCAGCAAGTTACGTAGTGACTCTTGAGTTTTATTTTTCTTCAAAGAATGTTTAGTTTTCCTAAAGTAAGGCTATGGAAAAACTGAACAGTTGTTCACTTCAGTCTTACTAAATGCAAATGAGAAAAAATGTTTTAAAGAAGCAAATCCATTCTGAATTATACAACATTAGAAATGTGGTTGCGATAATACGCAAGTACCAAAAATTCTGTTCATCTCGCCATGTGCCACACAATACTGCTACTCCACCAGGTCTATGAAGCCTTTCTATAGCCTGGCAAATGAACTGCCACTCCTGTCTACCCAGTTTCTTAACGTTATCATGAATGATGCACTTCACATGAACAATGTTGACAGTGTCAAGACGACTGCGTCAAATATTTCAGAGGGGGGAATCGCTCTAGCAATCCTTTCTCAATCTTTCTAAATGGCCAACTAGGAGACCACAGCAACTCACAGAAAGTGCTACAGCACAAAGCCATGTGCAAGTCCATTTTGTTTTGAATAATGTAACTATTTCTACTCAGATGTGGCAAACTCCATGATGAAAAAGTCCTGATTCAGACATAATTTCTAATGCTACTGTGGAATCAGTTTTTCCTCTACAAGGCTTTCTCCAAATTACAGCTGTATTACTTAGGCACTCCAAGTCTAATGCCATAGTCTAACTGGGTAGCAACAGCATATTCTCCATTCAATGCACATTTCTACTTTAATAAATTCTTTGAAAAGAAACTGCCTAGACTACATGCCTTGCATCTGTTTTTTTAGATAATCCCCAGATTACATTATGTAAGATTTGCCTACTTTCATTGGCATTTTTTTCTAACTTTTGTCATTCTGAACTAAATATGGCACCTTTTTAAATAAACCATAGTACTAAAATGTATCCAAGATTCAAAGTAAAGGTACTCTTCTCTTCTTTGGGGGTGGAGGTAGGCATCAAATCCTCTTCAGTCAGCTGCAGTCTGCTTTTGCTTTACAACTACAGAAAAATCTTCCCCTGTATCCATCTTACCTACTACTTCTGAAAAATTATGCCAAACACCTCAGTAGATTAAAACGTAGATTACCATTACACAGTGCAACTGCAGTGGTGGTGCTGTGGTAGCATTGTCGCCTCACAGTAAGACGCTGTCCTGTTCGATTCTCAGCTAGAGCGTCTTCTGTGTGGAGACATGCGTGAATGGGCATACCGTCATTGAAGGTTGTGCATCAGGGCCGGCAACTCAGCATGTAAAAATCTACTGCCAATCATTAGCGGACTGGAGTTCTGCTGTGGCGACCTCTAAAGCCGAAAGACTCAACAACCATTATACAGTGCACAGCTATACAGATAACCAAATCCTTCACATCATAAAGTAGAGCACCACAAAAGGGCAGAGTGCACATTCTATTCTGTAATCATTGTGTGGCTAGAGCCTTCAGGTCCATCATTAGGTGCCAGTCAGACTAATACCAAGCGTTATGTTATGGAGTATTTAAAATATTTGTCCCATGTTGCATTCCACTGGTGACTTGTCCTACTCAGTGACCTCTTCCATTACTTACCCTTCTTCAGACTACACCAAACATTTGTTCACTGGCAGACTGACAGTAACCTCTGTTGTCCCTCACTTCTAAAACATATACTGTGGCCCTATTAGAAGCAAAACTACCCCAACAGTTACCAACAAAAGGACACCAAACCTTAACAGGACACCAAAATACTGCAAGAATCGTGGACACCATAGTTACTTACATGGGACTATGAAACCTAACAGCTGTAAACCCAAGCACTTCTGACTTACAGCGATTTCTAACATATGTAGGAAAAAGGAGTCCTCATATGGGAAATCTGAAGGCTACCTAGGAGTATCCCTAAATTCTCTGGCAAACAAAATCACAGGACATTCAGGCCAAAAGCTGTGATTGTATCCACAAATCCAGAAATGGAACAAAAAGGACACAGACCACCAAGAAAGTGTAACAACGGTCTTTTGGAAGAATCATTTAACCAGTTTCACACTACAGAAAGGGTTCATCAGCTGTTTAAGTGTGCCAACACTACACTGTTATGCTGCAGCACTTGGGGATAGACAGGTTACAGGAAATGAAGTTTCATATTTTTGCTTCTCAGTACAAATGTCAATGATATTAAAAAGTTGTAATATTACACATGGTTCTACCAGCTGTGTTTCAAAGATGCAATCTAACCTTGCAACCTGAAGTCACCTAAACTGGCTAAATGTGTCACCTTCACAGACTGCCCATGCAGTTGCTGCACAGTTTGCATCCTTCTAATAGCCCATGAGCACATTCCATTCAGACATCAGCAATACAAGATGCACTTGCTGTACTGTTGGTCTAAACATTCCATTAGGCAAAACATATTCCTCTTTAAAGATATTCCTCTTTTTTTTAGGTGGGAGGATGACATAATGGATAAGGTGCTTACCTTAAATGCACAAGGTGCAGGGTTTAATTCTCACATGGGGTAACTGGCTAGGCTTCAAATCTCCCAAAAGAGCAGTTAGCCTAGTACTAATCTAATCAAACCACGGAGCTCACTCACTTTGCCTCTATTCACATTAAACTCTCTCCTAACCAACAGTGCAGCTTTCTATATTTTTCCCCTAAAGTTTGACTCTGTTTAAAAAACAGTACAGTAATACACTAGACATGCTGTTATTAAACAAATATTTATTATACCAAAACCTTACCATGATTAAGCTGGCAGGTGATTTTTTTTTTCTTTTTTTAGTACAAGCGATAATCCAATGAAAAATAATTTTTACATTTAGTAAACAATAAATAAAATAAATAAAATCTTTACAAAAACAACCAAAAACAGATGTAAACAGTGGCACAATATTAACTGTATCATAACTGGCTTTCCTCCTCCTCAACAGATTTGTTCAGTCCAGGAATAAACTTCAGGAGTCTCTTTCGAAGACTTTTCTGTTTTGATTTACGTGGCAGTGTAATAAAGTGATTCTGCTCACATACCCTGTCCCTAGATCGATAATCTGCCCCATTTTGGGTAGTTCTCAGACTAGCACTCCTGCTTAGCGTAGGTTTACTTACAGGAACATGACGGTCTCTGTTGTGAGTACCGTTTTCCTCCACAGGATCAAACATGCAGGTGGTGTAAAGGTGGTCATCACTTTCATCTGTTCCAGTGCTGACACAACTGCTGCTGCTACACGTACTCATTCGGTACAAGTCCTCTCTATGAAGGGCAGGGTTGGGGAATAAATGCTGTCCATAGACGTAAGCTTGAACCGATTCCAAGGTATCATACACAGTCGGATCAGTCGTAACAATGCCTAAAAAGAAAAAAAATCAAAAAGTGAGATGTGTATTTCTGATTTTAACAAAGTCTAAACAAAAGACTAAATAGAAGGAGGCTCGAAAACACAGAAAAATATAACACTAAGCTTATAACCTTAAAGAAAACAAAATTGCCTTCAAGACAAATGTACCAACATCGACTTTTTCACCATGTGGAATTGGCTAGCAAAACAGGATTAAATAAAAAAACAGTTTTAAAAAATGCAAAGGTTTACCATTTTGACTATTTCCTGCAGCCATTTTGCACATGCTGCTTACTTTTTTTTTAAGGTGTTAAAGTGGGAAGCAAACTCTACATATTACCAGCCTTCTTCCTTGCTATACCACGATGGAAATAAAACGCATTTAAATTAAGTGGCTACAAACCCCATGTATTAAAGAGAGTATTAGCAACTGACTTTTTTTTTTTTTTTTAAATCCCAGGGGGGTAAAAAACACTAAACAGCAAGTAAAACACAGTAGCAGACAGTAGGATGTATCCAGATGTGCATAGATAGTACTACTACTGAAATATATGAACTGCTGAGAACTGACCAAAAGAGCAGTCAGCCTTAAGATGCCAGAGGTTCAGCCATGAAGTAAACTTAAGTGGCCAGAGACCACTTGAGGCAAGGTCTTCAGAGGCTCACCATCTGTGAAGAGGGTCAAAGGCTAGTTCTAGACATAAATAAATGGAAGGGGCCTCATGCAGGATGTAGTGACTACACACATCGTACTGTGCAACTCTGATGGGATGGTGGAGAAGAAAGTCTTGACCTACTGAATGAAGGTCCTATGGTTACAGATGCTTTTGCTTTTTGCCCCTCCCACTTGACTGCCCTAAGGAAGAGACCTTGAAATTTCACTTTTTATGAAAAGAGCAAACCATGCCAGGAGGTGACGTGGCTTCAAGCTGAAGGTCAGATGTATGAAAAGGGCACAAAGACTATGACATTCTAAGGTCAGCAGGACTCTAAGCTAAAAAACATGTATAACAAACATGCAACTGCTGTGGACTATGGCCACACGAAAACAAAAAGAATCAAGATGCCATGCATTCTTAGTAAATTACAACTTCACACAACTTACTGAATTTATTTTTCTTTCTGGTACACACACAAATCATTCAAAGAACATTCAAAAGTATTTGATGCAGAGATTGGAAAATCTAAAGTTGAAACGCATCCTTTTCAGCAGTATGGAAAGTGTTAAGTATTTTGTAATCAACATTCCACTCAACAACCACTACTGTCTTCTGCATGCCCAAGAAACCAGGGCGCACTTTGAGAATTAGAATGTGCAGCCAACATTTAATATCAACTATGTAGTCAACTGAACCAATTTTAACATTCCTTCTTGTGCAGTCTGTGATTCAATGTAAAGTTAACTACCAAGAACTACTTTATTCCCAAGTTGGATTTACCAATTTCACATTTCTGGCAGTTGGCACAGAAGTTGTAGTTGCAAGCTGTAGCTCCTGTGGTACAGGGTTCGATTCCCTCAGCCTTAACTTGCCTCCTGTGTGACCTTGAGCAAGTCACTTAACCAGAAATTGCTCCTGGGTCACCCCTGAAAAGGGTCTGTGTTGTCCAATGGCTGCCTGTTAAATAGGATTACTATTACTATTGTCATTCACCAAACCCCATAGGGAAAAAGGTCATTATACCTCTTTAGCAAACATGTTGGAGGACAGGCATCTATCACAGAGAATACTACTTCAATGGAACCATCTCCCATTCCACTCCACATAAAGCAAAGTCCTTCTCTTACTGTATTCGGACACAGTTAGGACAAATGGAAGGTCAGGAGCAAATCACCAATGTCCCTTGGATAGGGGCAACAAGAACATATACAAAATATCCCTACTCTGCCCACCTCTGGGCTATTCATACAGAAATAAGGACAAAAAAATGGAGTACAAGGCTAGGCTTCTTCACAGCTTAATAGCCAAGTAACTAACTATGAATCTATGATATACTCACTGGTAAAATATACACAAATCTGTTACAAAGTATTAACACAATGTTGCACAACAAGTCAGGTGTTTGTAGTCATATTAAATCAGTTTACCCCATACAATGTACATTATGTCATGCACTCACACTCTGGAAAATTATTTTGTGGACTTTAGGACATCAACAGTTCATGTACATATTTATTACAGAAATGTCCAAATAAACAGGAAAGCATATAAGAAATGCAGACTACTTGGGTAATATTGGATCATAAACATTTGTCTGCAAGACATACGTTTAGTTCTGAACAGTTTACAGGATACAGATGTACATAATATGTTCTGAACACATCAGTTCACAACAACATTTGAAGCCCTTCCACACATCACCATTGTGGCAGTTAGTTCTGCTAGTAACACCCCTGTAATGCTTTTAAAATAGAAGGAAGGTCTTTGGAAATGCAGTTTCTTACAGAGCTGACTGGGACAATTTAACTTAAAGGCTGGTGGCATCCTCTCTTCCCCTAATACAGATACAACAGCAAGGAAAATTTCTGCAGTGTGTGTGCGGCATGCAGTTCTACATGCAGTGCATAAACTTGCACAGCAAAGGCATTCTGCTCACTTTGCAAGACATTCTGAGTGAGAAGACCCCGGAGATAAGATAAGCAAATGGTGGCTTGCACACCACTATGAACAGGGACCTTTTGGAAAGTGGGGAACTGTAGGGTGGTAGAGTGACAGAGCACTGATAAAGACATGCAAGGTGTAGGTAAGAAATCTATATGAAGGGACACACAACAGTGCTGCTAACCTTTTGCTTCTAAAAGTCAAGAACTTTTGGGCAGTGAGGGCACATAGCATGGTAAAACTGCAAGTGCACCTGATGGCTAGAAGACATTACGTTGCTGGAGGGGAGTAGCAGCTGTATGAAAAATGTGGAAGGCACACTACTTGGGGGTCACAAATATAAATGAAGTGGGTAGTGCATCACAGCTGAAACTAACAGGAACAAAAAGGTGTCCCAGTAAACATTTGCAAGTATGTTAGCAGAGAGAAAAATGTTCAGGAAATAATGAAGCTGACAAAGGACTAGGGTACTGAAGAGAAGAGAATTTCGGGATGTTTAGAACTGTGAAGAAGAAGCAGGGGTCAAAACAGTTACGACAGACAAGACACGCTTGTGGGGAAGGAAAAGAAGACAGTCAAGGTCACAAGACATAACAAAAAGTAGGTTTGAAGGGTACATACAAGGCGATGATAAGTTCAATAAGAAAGTAGACTAGGTGGGTCAGTGAGGAGGTGGAAGGGAAGAGTCTGGTGTGGGCAGAAAGAGTCAAGACTGCTTTCAGGAAGGCTTAATTAGTGGTGTCTTAAATCAACCACTATACTGAACAGTAATTTAAATGTGATTTCGCACACTATAATAAAACAAATGAAATGGCAAAAGCAGTGAACTAGTGCACAAGAAACAGGGAACTGACTGAAAAATAACAGGCATATCAGCTTTTATCAGAAGCACTATCAGTGCACCATACAAAGAAAATTAGCAGCATCACTACTGCTTACGTGGTGGTGCTGTGGTAGCGTTGTCGTCTCACAGTAAGACTGTCCGGTTCGATTCTTAGCTAGAGTGTCTTCTGAGTGGAGACATGCGTGAATGGGCGTACCTTCATTGAAGGTTGTGCGGCAGGCCTGGCAAGCCGGTACGTAAAAATCAACTGCCAATCATTAGCGGACCGGAGTTCCACTGTGGCGACCCCTAACCAGGAAAAGCCGAAAGACACAAACAAACTACTGCTTACATTGCACTCACACTTAGCACTGCCAAAGCAACTGCAAAGGGAGGCTATGGCATAAACAACTGCTTGCACACAACTGTGAAGTGACTGGTTCCAACCAGTGAAAAGACTGAATGATCTGGTCTGATCAAAGAACCAGCAAGCACATGCAGCTGTGTCAGCACTCACAGTCCAATCACTGAGGAAACCATGAAGCATGGTACAAAAGTACAGTTTTGTACCTACCATAAATGTAGATGTTCGAGGATCCACATTGCTGCAGTCATAACCTGTGGGTAGTCCGCTGTCCTCGGTCGGCCCGAATACCAAAGAATTAGGCTGGTGTCGGTCATGGTCGCCCGGAGCTGACATCAGTACGTAGTAGTACTTAAGCGCATGACCGACGCCATATCCTCAGTCTTTCTTGCCCCAGATGTCAGAAGGCCTTAAAAAGGAAAGGCCAGAGCCCAAATAGTAAATACCCAAACACCACAAGTGAGAAAATAATAATTATCCCAAAGGAAAAACAGCAACCCCAAACTATAGAGGGGAAGGAGGGAGGGAAAATAGGACTGCAGCAATGTGGATCCTCGAACATCTACATTTATGGTAGGTACAAAACTGTACTATGTTCTTCGTCTCACACTGCTGCAGTCATAACCTGTGGGTAGAATCCCAAAGCAAAGGAAAAGGGAGGCTGGCAAACTAAAAAGCATTAGGAGCTGCTAACATGCCCTGTAAAACTGCAGTGGCAAACCCAGCCCTAGACTTGGAATAAAGAGGGAGATGGTAATGCTTAGTAAAAGTGTGTACTGAACTCCAAGTAGCTGCCTCCAAAATATCCTTAGTAGCTACCCCCCTCAAAAAGGCAGTAGATGTGGCAGTAGCCCTAGTGGAATGAGGTCTGATCCCAGCAGGAACATTCTTCCCATGATGACAATAACAAAAAGCAATACAATGCCCAATCGACTTAGAAATAGTTTGCTTTGAAACAGCTTTCCCTTGTGAACCCAGAGCAAAAGAAATAAATAACTGTTGAGACTGCCTGAACTCTTTAGTTCTGCTCAAATAATAGCGTAGCTGCCTGTGAATGTCCAAAGAATGCAAGACTTTTTCCCCCCTTATTTTGGGGATCAGCATAAAAAGTAGGCAAATGAATAGACTGGTTTAAAGCCACATTAGAAATCACTTTAGGCATAAAAGTAGGGTTAGTACGCAAAGACACCCTATCCTTATGGAATATCAGGAAGGGTTCAACTGCCATGAGTGCCTGCAATTCAGATACCCTCCTAGCAGAAGTAATGGCCAACAAAAAAGCAGTCTTCCAAGGCAAAAACTTCAACTCAGACGTAGCTGCAGGTTCAAAAGGAGGTAAAGTAAGCTTCTCCAACACAAAATTGAGATCCCAGGAAGGAGTAGGAGCTCTACGTGGGGGTCTTATATTTTTTGCACCTCTAAGAAATTGCTTAAACAAAGGGTGAGAAAATAAAGGAGGGTCACAATCATAGTGAGCAGAAATGGCTGCAGCATGAACCTTCACAGAAGAAAATGACAAACCCTTGTCTAGTAATTCAGTAAGGTACTGTAGTGTACAACTCAAATTAGGCACTGAGACATCAAAGTCCTTAGCTGTGCTCCAAAGAAAAAATCTCCTCCATTTATCAGCATAAACTTTTCTAGTACTGGGCCGCCTGGCTTCCAAAATGACATCTAAAACCTGTTGAGGAAGCTGAGACCCCACAGGCTCTAAAACAGAATACGCCAGGCTGTTAGATGCAGGGACTGCACCCTGACATTGAGCAAATGACTGCTTGACTGGGACAACAAGAGAGGAATCTGTGGCAAAGGCCAAGGAGGCTCCTGAATTAAACTCCTCAGCAGAGGATACCAGTGCTGACGTGGCCAATCTGGTGCTATTAGAATCATGCAAGGCTTGTCCCGCCTGACTTTCAAGAGTACCTTGGGAAGGAGAGGCAGAGGAGGGAAAGCATAGACGTGAAGGTTGTTCCAAATGAAAGATAGAGCATCCACTTTCCAAGCTTTTGGGTGAAACATCTTTGTGCAAAATTTTGGTAGTTGGAAATTTAGTGGAGAAGCGAACAGATCTATGTCTGGAGTTCCCCAAGCCACTGTCAACTGTTGGAATACCTGAGGATCCAATTTCCACTCGTGGGGGTCCACAATTTGTCTGCTCAATACATCTGCTAGGGAGTTCTGTGCTCCTGGCAGAAACCGGGCTTGAAGAGTGATGTGCAAACTCAGAGCAGTCTCCCACAATATCATTGCTTGTCTGCAAAGAGGGTAAGAATGGGTTCCCCCCTGCTTGTTGATGTACCACATGACTGTTGTGTTGTCTGTTCGAATCAACACCTGTCCTGGTTAAGAAGGTCCTTGAAGGCAATCAGGGCAAATTGGACTGCTAACATCTCCTTCATGTTGATATGCAAATGTTGTAGTCTGGGAGGCCACGTGTCTTGAATCCATTTCCCATTGAGGTGTGCTCCCCAAGCCAAGTCCGAGGCATCTGTCGTTATGATCTGACTCGCCTCTGGTCGGGTCACAGAGAGTCCCTTGTTTAGGTGACATTCCTGCGCCCACCACAAGAATTCCTTCTGGATGCAAGGTATTATCTGAATGACTGTGTCCAAATCGTGGCTGTGTTGAGTCCATACACTTTTGAGATACCATTGTAGCTTCCTCATATGCAGTTTGGCATTGGGAAGTACTAGAATGCAAGATGCCATGAACCCCAAGGCTTGAAGGACTGTCCTTGCAGTCAGCCTGGACAGTACTGATAACTTCTGGAAGTATAGATGAAGAGTTTTTTGTTTGTCCGGGGTCAGAAATGCCATCTGAGAAGCTGTATTCAGTCTCACACCCAGAAAGCACATGTCCTGAGAGGGTACTAGACTGGACTTTATTTCGTTCACAGAATACCCTAGGCACCTTAAAACTGCCATGACATACTGTAGATGTTGAAGCAACTTGTCTTTGTCTTGAGCAAGAATCAGGCAATCGTCCAGATAAGGATAAATTTGTATTCCCCTCTGTCTGAAGAAAGCAATTACAGGAGCCAGAACTTTTGTGAACACCCTGGGCACAGTAGATAAACCAAAGGGCAATGCAGAGAACTGATAATGAGAAGTACCAGCCCGAAATCGCAGGAATCTTCTGCAGCTGGGCCTGATAGGAATGTGAAGATAGGCCTCTTTGAGATCCAGGGTTACCATCCAGTGATCTTTGCCTAGCATAGGCAGAAGTTGTTGTAAAGTTAACATCTTGAACTTTGGAATGTCTAGGTAGGTATTGAGAATGGACAAATCCAGAATTGGCCTCCAAGTGCTTCCTTTCTTTGGCACTAGGAATAGACGGGAATAAAACCCTAGGCCTACTTCTGACGGAGGTACCACCTGGATTGCTCCCATCTGTAAAAGCAAAGAAATTTGCTCCTGAGACTCCAGCCTTTGCTGAGGAGGCACATCCGGCATGCCTTTGAAAGGAGGAAAAGTGTGAAAATAAAACTTGTAACCTTGATTTATTATTTCCATCACCCATTTGTCCTGTGTGACCAAATGCCAGTTTTGTTTGAAAAGTGCCAACTTTCCTCATAGAGGAGATGCCAGAAAAGAAGGATCTGGCAGCTGAAGATACAGGTCATTGGGTCTGTTTATGAAAAGGCTGACCCCTGCCCTCACCAGAAGACTGTGCAGGAGAACTCCAAGTCCTAGGTCTGAAAGAACCCTGAGAGTGAGCCCTGCCTCTACCACGTCTAGATCTGCCCTTAGACTGAAAATCCGAAGAAGGGTAGGACCATCCTCTAGCAGGCCAATTCCTGCTAAACTTAGGGGGCTGCACCTGCAAAAAATCCTTGACCGTCTGCATAGACTTAGCCTTATCTTCCATCTTTTTCAAAACTGACTCCACAGGCGAACCAAAAAGAACTTCAGATTGAAGAGGAGCATCCAAAATTCGAGCTTTAACATGTTCTGATAAATTTTGATCTTTAAGCCAGGCATGTCTACGAATAACTGAACCAGTAGCAGCCACCCTGGATGAAGCTTGAAGGGCATCGAAACCACACTGTAGAGAATGTTTTCCAACTTGATCTGATGCATGAACCAACTCCTGCAATTCCTTACACTCTATACCCTCAGATAAAGCATCCACCTTAGATTTTAATTGGCCTAACAAAAAGTTCTGATACTTCAGCATATGAAACTGGCAATTTAAAGCCCTCATTGCTAACGTAGAAGAGGTGTACACTTTTTCCCCCCACCTATCCAACGCTCTAGAATCTTTATCCAAAGGGACTGGATTCTTAACCACAGAAGCCCTGACACCCTTCGGCCCTTGAATAATAGTTTCCGGGTCAGCTCTAGGACTCTTATACAAATATTTATGTGCTTCTGGAACTCTGTAATACCTGTCTGGCTTGACAGGGGCAGGGGGTAAAGAATCAGGATTAAGAGAAGCTTCAGAAAAAACATCTTGAACAACATCTAAAACAGGGGGAATAGCCAAGGGCCTATGTTGTGGCAAAAACAAAAATTCCCTAAGCCTTTTTCGAGAATCTGAAAAATCCTGACCTTCCCACTTGAAATGTTCCCTCATGGAATGTAAAGTTTCAGAAAAGGAAAAATCCTCTGGAGGAGAAGCAGAAGGACAGGAATCCTCTGCATCCGAATCTGAAAAGGGAGTGAAATCCTGAATATCCTCAGCTGAGGATTCAGAGTAGTCTGAAGAATGCTCCATTCCCTCTAAATCTGTCTCCACCCTAGGCCTCTTCTCTGGGGGGGGGCACAGAACCCCTGATCAAAGTAATCAAATCCTCTGCCATTTTCAACATATGTTTTTTAGGAACAGAAGCTGAAGAACTGGGGCTATGGCCAGTACCAGTAAGACCAGGTTTAGCCTTAGCATGGCCTTTAGCCACTGAGGTGGAAGGCCCAATAACCTTTTGTAAGGATGGAACTACAGATACCTGAGAAGCACCCTCGGCCTGGCCTAACTCCTGAGAGGCCAACTCCTGCAAAAGTAAAGGTTCCCCCTGGGATTCAACCGAAACCTCGGCCGGATCCACAGATTCAGCCGGAGGTTCCATAGAACCGGCGTCCGCAACGGACGACTCATCCGGTTTAGACCTTAAAGATTTATATTTTCGTTTTTTAGCGGTAGCGGGCGTCGGAGGATCCGACGGCATGTTATAGTTACACCGCTTACCGAAAACAAGCCTGGCACAGTCTAATCTTCGTTTAATGGTGCGCTTATTAAATCTAGCACAAAAGCGACACCCGACTACGTCGTGTTCAGGCCCCAAACAAGGAATACAGAGAGAATGATAGTCCCTATGAGGTATCTGTTTCCCACAAGAAATACAATTATTAACTTTTTCTGACATCCGGATTAACTGAGGCAAGAAAAGACAAAAATTTTCCCCAACGGGGTACTCAGCCCAACTTGGTCTTCGGTCTGAAACTCGATAACTGAAAATTTCAGAACGCCGAACGGCACTTGCAAACGCTGCTTCTGCTTCAGACCACGTGGCAAGAAAGACTGAGGATATGGCGTCGGTCATGCGCTTAAGTACTACTACGTACTGACGTCAGCTCCAGGCGACCATGACCAACGCCAGCCTAATTCTTTGGTATTCGGGCCGACCGAGGACAGCGGACTACCCACAGGTTATGACTGCAGCAATGTGAGACGAAGAACATCACAAAGACAGTACAATAACATGCATCTTACAGAAAATGGTTTCACTATCATGACTCACAGCCTAGAGACACATTTCAAGCAGGACCACAGCCTTATAAATGCACATCATTACCACATTTCTGTGCAGTGCCTAATGGGGCATTATAATATCCAACTGCAATTTTCAGAGTGGCTAGATGAAGAGTGTGTAAATCAGGCCATTTTCCTAAAAGAGAACCACATCAGCTAACTAGAAAGTGAGTCACAACTAGTTCCTAAATAATATGGCAAATAAAAGAACAGTTGCTGTCACAACTGACACTGCAGAACAAAGATAAATGTGACCAGACTAACCTACTAAAAACAGAAATAACAATCCAATACTTAATTCTAAAACAGTTTGGAGTAAGTACAGATCAAATTACATTTGAATAAGTGACCAGCCCCCAACTTGAATGCACTCTACACAACTCAAACTTCTTCTTTTGCTCCCTAAAACCTACCCACTTCCTTCTTGCAGAGCTACAGCCCGATCATGTGTCAAGAGGTCACCCTACTGTAACTTTGGTTTTGTAAATTTTGGTACCTTCATGCACGGAAAATGTGTGCAATGCCTAAAAGCAGAAATTAGCAAGAACCTGCTGACTCAAAAATGCTGAGACCGATATTAAAAATGCAAAGTACTGTACACTACTTTGAAAACAATATTTTACATAAGGAGAGTTGTCCATTAGCAAGCGACAGCTGTTGTCAACAGTGTAATGCTTTTACAGAGGATCATAACCACAGCTCAATGGAAACAAGAAAGTCAGAAAAAAATATGCTGGATTTAACAAAATGAACCCACCATAAAAACGTGGCCTGATAGTGTGGCTATGTCTTAAAAAAAAACAAAAATAAAAAAAAAAAAACAACCAGAATACCTTCAGATTTGTTCACATTTATGGCAAAATTATCCAATTACCCATTAAGTGAACATTATCCCCTACAACAGGCTAATTTATTATTGATAGAACATGAACTGTCTTTTGGTGTGGGGAATTTGGCCATTATAGCTGGATGTCTACCCCAACCATGAGTACTACAAATAAAGCTCTGTCTACTACCAACTAATCTAAGGGGGTGGCATAAGCCAACACATTCTGGCTAGGCTTATAAATGCCCTTGGGCAGATAGCCTAGTACTTGCCTATGAACCTACATAGTGGAAACACAGTAAATTAGGAGGTCCTGGCTTCGAGTCTCTTTTATAAGCAGTTCACCACACACTTTAGGCAAAACTATCACTCTGCCAAATTCCAGATGCATGCTAGACGAAGAATTAAAACCTGGTGACAACACAGCTTCTTCTTTCGGTTTTCCGGTTAGGGGTTGCCACAGCGAATCACCTGTCCGCTCATGATTGGCAGTGGAGTTTTACAGTGTGGAGTTGCCAGCCCGGCGCCCAACCTTCCACGGAAGGCACACACACACACACACACACACACACACACACACACACACACACACACACACAGGGCCAATTTGGAGTGTCCAATCCACCAACAGCATGTCTTTGGGATGTGGAAGGAAATCAGAGTACCTGGAGGAAACCCACGCAACCACAGGGAGGACATGCAGACTCCACACAGAAAGCACCCCAGCTACAACAGCAAATTTAATGTTTACTAAATTTTAACGAGCAAACACAATTTGCTCATATCATCACAAAGCCATACCTTATAAAATAAAGGGTTCCACTCTAATCAGGATGAGCAGTTTTTGCTGATTATTTTACACCTTTACTAAGGGGTCTGCAGTCAAACGAGTTGTGAGCAAGTGTGAATGCCTACTTACATACACTAGGAAACGGCACAATCATGCAATACATTTCTTTTTTCACTTATATTTATTTACTGGGATAGTGAACTGACTAGTAGTGGCCATTTGCAGGCAAAGCCCTGGTAAATGAGTTTACAATTAAATATGCACAGAGTACATATACAAAAAAAAAACTACTACTATTTTGCCCACAAGTGTCGTTTGACAATTATGAGACACCCAGCTGTCTTTCAAGGTTATTCAGAGGACAGGCACACAAACTAAAGTGAAAAAATGGACAGTGCCTCCAGAAACATTAAGCCTCACTCTCACAGCAATCTTCACTGTGGAAAATGGACTTTACCACTCACCATTAACAAGCCGCTGTTCCTGGACCATCAATG
Organism: Protopterus annectens; assembly: GCF_019279795.1. Taxonomy (NCBI): domain Eukaryota; kingdom Metazoa; phylum Chordata; order Ceratodontiformes; family Protopteridae; genus Protopterus; species Protopterus annectens. Next base: position 1,021,165,881 of record NC_056743.1, read on the forward strand.
AACGATATTCTTCATACTTTTCATGCAGTGTTTGCTGTAAATGAGAAAATAATACAGATGTCAGAATATGCTTTCATCCAAAAAATAAGTTCTGATTAGACATTTAAAAAAAAAAAGAAAAAAAAACTAATAGAGTTGTGAACCTTAAGATACTGCAGCCTTGTTTCCAGCTCAGTCTTCCTTATATCTGTCCCGTAAACAGTTTCCAACCTAACCACAAAAACAAAAAGAAGTTAACGTGTAGCATTTTAAAGAAAATCTACACACAAAAAGCCATCAACTACATTAGTACACAACATGAAAGGATAGTGAACTGGACATGAACATAAAGCAACTTTTTCTGAAGTTCTGGGGAACGAACGTGAAACCAAGCGAGACAACATCTGGTAAACACAAATGTTCTGAGACAAGAAGGGGTACAGGTAATCTGCTTTGCTGTTTTGACATGGAAATACAATTTCTAGTATAATAAGAAATCTAACTGTACAAGCATATGCCAATTATGACAGCACCCTATAAGATTAAAAAACAGAATATGAAAAATAAACTGTTGACACTCTGAAAGTTACTGTATACTGCCTACCTATCCCTCCCCCTTCTATTTATTTTTATTTTATTTTACATTTGTTGACTGGGCTAGTCTAACTGGATATATGTCCATTTTCAGTTGAGGCCCGGGGAGAAAAGCTCCACCTTAGTTATATAGTAAATAATGTACATAAGCTCTACATTAGTTATACAGCAAATAATGTACATAAGAATATAAGACAGAGGACAGTATCAAAATTGGTTATACAAAATGGCTACTAAACAAAAAAAATACCCTTATAGTTAGGCTTATGTTTCATTACATGAGAAAAATTGAACACAGTAGGCAAAGAACAAAGACTTAAGTAAATAAACAATTGCCAGATTTGTTGTTGGATTTAAGGGTTGCAAATAGTAGGTTATTTGCTGAGCGTAGGGTACTCAGATTTTTATATGGGTTGATCAGGTTAAAAAGAATGGGAATATTTGTAGGATGACAAGATTTTGTGGGTGATAGTTAATTGCTGAAAAAGAAGCTGGTTTTGGAGTTCCAGCCATCCTAGTTGTTTTAGGTTTTGACAGTGGCGAGTGTGGAATGGGGATCCGGTGGCAAATCTAGCAATGTTACTGTAAGATGTGGCCAGCTTATTTAGATTATATTTGGATACATTACTGTAAATTGGGGAGGCATAGAGAAGGGTGGAGATTAGGACTGAGATCTATCTGCAAAACATCTCCTTTGCAACAAGACTTTCTTAATTCTTAAACAGGAATCAGTCATCAGTGCACAAATGACAACTCCAGCCATGCATGCATACCCCCTCCCAAAAATCAATATTTTGTTCTACAGTCAATGTGTCACACCACGGATAAAATCCTTTTAGATAAAATGTCCTTCCTCAGAATGTCTCCTTTATAAGACATGACCTTCATATTCACCCTAGGGAAGAGAATGCAACAAATGACAACCCCCCCCCCCCAAGTGTAAATCCAAACAGCTCCCTCACTAAATAACAGTTTTTTCCAAAAGATGCCTGCCTCCGTAATGGTGGCCTAGTTAATTCATGGCATATCTTGCAGGCAAAGACAAACTTATTAGTCCTTGGGGTCAGAAGGACAAGGAAGATGCTACAAAACTCCTGCTTTCAGAGGTGACTGGATAATAATAGTGCTACATTCCTCACCCCCACTGGTCCTCACATTCTACTTAGGCCCAGACTAAAGAAAAAACAAATGTGACATCCTAGAGTGACAGACCAATGCAACTCTTTTCTTGACTAACTTCTCAGAACCCTTTCCCATGGACTCACTGGAAAGCACACAGTATTCACTAAAGGGAGTAATTTAAGAGACTTTGCATGTTCATAAGCTTGCAACATGTAAAAAAGACGAGTCCTGAAGGTGGACCTACGTGCAACGTTTGTCCCTGAACAATATTGTGAAGCCACTGGCAACTTACCATTTACATTTGTAGCATTTCCTGTATGAATGACTGCCTTCAGAAAAGGCAGCTGTTTACAAATTACTGTCTTTTATATAAACTGAGAACTCTGAGGGACCACAATGTAAAACTGGTAATTTATGCATCTCCCACCCCTAAACGGTGATCATCCCCTGTTCTGTAAATTACCAAGTCTTCCACCAGGAAGTCATACTTTAATGAGAGTGAATCTTCAGTGTAAGCTTCTCTATTCTCCTTAACTTGATCTCCCATCATACCCTTTTGTTCATCAAGTGCCTTCTCCAGTTTTTTTTTTTTTTTTTTTTTTTTTTTTTTAACAAAACTAGTAAAGTGGCTGTGCTTTCCACCTCAAAGTGATACTTGTGCCATCCTTCAATCAGCATCTAATCCAACAATATTTTCCTCTACAAACAATACATACACATATACAAACACGGTACATAATTTCTAGGGAAAAAAAACAAACAAGTCTCCGCATAAACAACTTCTTGTATACATCATAAGCTCCCCTCTTAAGAATAACTGTTCAACAAATCAGCATTCCCTTCAAGCAAGTCTTCAAAAATCAGTATTTCTCTCTACTCCCTCCAACTGTGCTTGCTATGAATAAGTGCTTGGAGGCAGCTGCACCATTAACAAGCTTCAGCCATCCAAATGACTTTACACCCAGGTTCACACACATATGCCCTACTATAAATAACCTAAATACCATGTAAATTACTCCTCTTAAGAAAACTTGGCTGTACACAAAGACAAGTATCTTTCCCCAAAGAAATCATGACCTTGGAATGATTTACATGTGTCCCCATTCCTCTTATCAATTGTCCAGATCACAGCCTCACAAAGCAGAAGACTGCTTATGATCACCCTCCATTCAAAAGTAATTCGTGCCCACAACAAAACCTCTTCTCCCCCTCCTCCTAGTGTGCCGGACAAGTGCATGCCACAAGAACAGAGGTATTCTCCTGCTGCCTTTCCACCTAGAAGAATACCTGCAAATAATCAGTATGCTATCAATAAAAAGACTTGCATAACAACCATTTTCTGTATGTGCAACTTACTTTTTAGTAATAAGAGGACCCCCCCCTCAGACACAGAATGTCACCTCATTTAGTGCAGCATTCCAAAGATGTTTCAATCAGAATTTTCCTACCTTGCAGACTGCATGCCTCCCTATTACATCTTGCTTACACAACTATGCCCTAAAATACATGTTGTGGGAGAAGGAGCATCTTTCTCAGAAGACTGGACAGCTTCAGTAATGATGCAGTATTTACACAGCAAACACACCATGAAAAATTAACTCATTAATATACTAGTTTGCCAACAAAAGACTGCATACTCACAGAAAAACTTTTGAGTACAAGGATGCCAGCAAGGGGTGGGACAGAGCATCTGGTAAGCACTCACCCAAGGTGTTGAAGGGTGACTGCCCTCTGCAAAGGCAAAGGCAAAGCAGTTTTCAGAAGCACTAGTTCTGGTGGCATTTACCAGTCAGTGCTTCCATCTCAACACCACTGGCTGTACTCTACATAAAAAAAAACAAAAAAAACAAAAAGAGAAACATTCTACTTAGACAGAACAGATGTAGCACATTATTGCCAGGGTACCTATCCTTAAGAAACAGCCTATTTCCGCAGAGCAGCTCAAATCATGCCAATGGTGGAACTGGCAGGTTTAGTAATCTCCACAGCCTTAAAAATGTAGAAGGCTCAATACAGGTAAACAACACAAGGGTAAGGGAAATGGTTAACACAAGGGATACTTTGAAAGTGATCTAGGTCCTTGTGGTGGAAATGGGGAAAATGAGGAAATATTACAGTAAAGAAAAAAAATCAAACTCAAAACTGCAAAGTCCCTAGCACTGTAAGCATTGTATTCTCATTCTACACACTGATATGAAATGCAAACTTTGTTTTCTAGCATAAATGTTACAATGTTCTCATCTTAGAAATCCCCTCACTATGTACCGAGACAATCAGCAATTTGGCTCAAAACTGTGCCAGCATTCATAATTCACAAACAGAGCTGGCTGGATATCGTATTCAGCAAAGAACTTGCAGCACGTAACTCGCTCTGTTACAGTAAAAGCACGCAAATAAGAATGCTTGAAAATAAAGCAGGCTTACCTCACAAAGCGACTGCAAGACTTGATAATTTCCACAATCTCCTTGTGGCGCATGCCCTCTACACAGATTCCATTTATGCCTACAATCGTGTCACCTGCAAATAAATATACATTATGGATACTTTGGTCAGCTTCCACAGTAACCGAACTTTCTGCAGATGACTAGCCTCTGAACAAACACCCCCCCCCTTCCCAGCCCCAAGCACTAATGTACCTAGAGACTGGCATTTGGCATAGGAAATGCCATTAAATCTAAACAATTACATTCCGATAAAACAGGATTTCCAAACTATGAAAGTACAAACACTGTACTTGAGACACACTGAACAGCAATTTTACTGATACCTCAGTGCCTCCTGGTTTTAAACAGTGCCTTGGTACTATAACAACATTCAAGCTCAAGTTCAACACCTAATATTTTGTGCTAAAAAAAGACTGGAAATCCTACTGACCTCTTCCACAGTAGCATTATTCAGCTATTTAGTCCACAGAGTAAGTGGAAACTGCACACTCACCAAAATGTTTGATATGAACAAAACTAATTAACATAGTTGTATACTTTAAAAGAAAAACGTGTACATTTTCTTTTAAAGTAATCAAATACTGTAGATGTTCTCATAAGATCAAGTGGAAGCATGGCAGAGCAAAGATTCTTTGGGGCAGGAAAATCATCTTTTTAGCAGTAAGATCATCTAAACTCAGAAGACTCCGAGACAAAGGAAATCTTGGAGACATGCTGAGACTGTTTTGCATGCAAAAAAGAATTAATGCAATTGACAGGACAGCACACCAAAAGACAACATCAGCCTTCTACAGCTGGCAGTGTAACGCCCCCCCCCCCCCCTAAAAAGGAAGCATTTAACTTACCTTGTTTCAGTCCTGCTACCTCTGCAACACTGTTCTTATGGACTCTGCACACAAACGTTAACATCTCAACAGTATTGTCATCTTGGCGATGTACTCCGTAGGTCTGTAATCAGAAGCACAAGTCAGTCCAAAAGGTTATTAAAAAAAAATTATTTGAACATTTTATGTATCTCAGCACACTATCTATGCTGCTTTCTTAGGATGCAAACCACTATGATTACAGGACTCACCAGCTCTCTTAAACCATATGCACAGTGATCTGCAGATGTTTGCTTAGGCTCTGGTCTTCCAAGTATCTAAAACTTCCCCTCACCCCTAAGCCTGGGTGACACACCCAATACTTAATGTCAACATCTTAGCAATGCATGAGAACCTGCTCGCCCTAGCAGAAGATGCACACAGTCCTGCATGCTTATACTGCCCTTTTGACCAGACATTATGGTTACCATTACCTGCAGTACACATTCATGCTATCGGACACAACTGTTTGTTTTTTTTTTTCTGTCTTCACAAGTCTGCTTGCAAATGTAAATCTCAAGTTTATCTTATCCATAAATATATGCAAACGTGGTATCCAAGTGAACACACCATTGTTCAAAACAGTTCACTTTACAAATGCAACTTTACTACTACAGTTTAGTCCAGCAAAACATGTGTCACTGCAAAGTAACAATGCCACATGTATTAACTGCAGAAACACTGTGGAAAAAAACAGCAGCCTCCAACATTTTAGTGAACTCCATCAACTCTAGTGTTTACCTTTTGCTCAGTCTTATTTCAGTGCTAAATAGCAGCATAACTATCAACAGAGTAGCTTACTGTAAACCATGTGGCGAGTACAGTGAGAGGGTCACGACTTAAAAAGCTGCCGTCCGCCAAATGTTACAGACCTCAGTTGGTTCTAGAAATCTCCAAATTCAACTTTGAGTAATCTGCTTAACCATATCAAAGGTCCTTGCTCACTCAAAAATGCACTTGTGCAAATCATGACTGTTACCAAAACAGATTTCATTGTGAATTCTACTGCAGCTTCAACAAGCATTGTGATAAACATGCAATGAATGTGTCAACAGCACTTTGAGTCAGACAATGAGTTTGATAGCACTGTTCAATGGCATACCACACAACCTATCCCTAAAGTACCTTTTCAAGTGCTGCAATGCCAGGGAATACTGTGTCAATCACCATAAATCCAAAGCACTGCATTAACCTTTGCCCGGTACACTTCTGAAGCAACAGGGAATGCGCAGCACTTCGACACTGGTACTGCTACAAGAAAACCCACAGTGCTGAAGTATGGCTACACTTGTACTACAAGCAGTGAAACATCAGGCAGCATACAAGACTGATCTACACCAGCAGTACCTGCTGTTCTTTCAGTCAGGGAACATGTGGTAAAGAGATACTACTGCAGTATCTTATACTGTCAAACACCAGACAGCACAGCATACAACAGTGTGAGCATCTATATAATGTTGTGCTGTTTAAGCATGAATAGACATCAAGCACCCAGGCAGTAGTCCTTCACAGCAAAACAAAGGGTAAGAACAAACATTCACACCTACCATCACCCCTCCCCCCACACACACAGTTTTACTGAAGAATGTATTTCAATAACTAAAGGTCTGAGCTTACAAGCTTGAAGACAGACAACAGGGTAAACAAATGTGTTCCTTCCCTACACATCAACTGAAAATATCTCAAGGTCAGACACTGACAAACAGCTACAATGTGTGTTCTGTCATTTTAAGAGGTAACACAAATACATGTAACTGTCTGAAAATAACCACTGCATTATGAAGCAGTTCACTCTCTCTCAGAAGTTTCCTATGTGATCCGGCTGCAGGCTGTAGATCATTTCCTGAAAGCTGTGGATGTGGACTAGTTTCTAAGAGACAAGAACAGGAAGCACTATGCGGATACAATGCCTATAAATAATGACAGGCCACATCTGCAGCAGCATACTCTGCATGTGTCACTTAACGTTATAATTTATCCAGACGACGATGCATATACACTGAGGGCCCGAGAAACAGGATACACTTATATTACATGTGCTGATCTTCTCAGTATTAAAAATAAATAAAAACTGGAATAGACACGATGAAGAAAAACAGAAATAAAACATTGAAAATGGAAACAGCACCCTGCATGAAACTATATTAAAATGCAGAAGTATTAGCAAAAAAAAAAAAAAAAACTTTAAATTTCTTAAGGTAAGCAAAAGGCACTATCTGTGTACAAATTGTCACCACACAAATTAAAAGGGTACACAGCAAGCATGCAAAGGGTACACTGCATAAAAGGTATTATACATGCAGTTACAAGGTAAGAGAGTGACTGTATGAAGCACTCTCATCAAAACTTAGGTGGGAATATAGAGAAGTTACTAAACAGTGAAGGGATGCCGCGGTGGTACGGCGGTAGCGTTGTTGCCTCACAGCAAGAGGTTCTTCCGTTCAATTCTCGGCTTGGCTTGCGAGGGCTTTCTGTGTGGAGTCTGCATGTCCTCCCCACGGTTTGGTAGCGTTCGAAAGACATGCATGCGTAAATGGGCGTGCCTTTGTTGAAGGTTGGGAGTCGAGCTGGCACCTCAGGGTTTCGTAAAAAAATCTGCCAATCATTAGCAGACCAGAGTTCTGCTGTGGCGACCCCTTACCGGGAAAAAGCTGAAAGACCAACAACAACTAAATAGTGAAGGGATGTAGATGGGTAGGTGGCGATAATGGAGAAAAATACTTGCCAAAAGGCTTGTGAAGCAATGGTCATTGGCACCACTGAGGGACATAACAAAAAGAAACAAGTCACAGGGTTCCACTGCAGAAATGAGAACATACAAAGCATGCAGAAGGTGGAGACCTGTTAATTACTGGACTAATGGCTGGAACAGTTGAGACACCAACGAATGTTTCTATTTTTACAATTGGCTTCTTAAACCAAAGTGCATGTACGTAGGTCAAGATAAAGCTATCAGGAATGCACAAGCTGCAAGATAGGGCTTTTTATCAGCACTTATTGTAAACATTTACTGATTTTTGTGCCAACATTGCTCCCTTGAAAAGGGACATAGATTGAAACGTGTTATGAATAAATAAATAAAAGTAAAAAAATATTTACGAAATCTTAGGCTGTGAAAAGTTGGAACACGAGGTGAATCAATAGTAAAATAATTGGCTAACTCAGCAAAAATGTAATCATTCATAAAGCAATATTGTATAGTACCATGTACCCTCTTAATCATATCTTGGATATCCATAAGAGTAATAGCCATACAAGTGGTAGTATCATTCAACATAGCAGTAAGTTTCAAAACAGTAGCATCTATTCATTACAATTGCCCCACCTTTACCAGCAGGGCGAATTACAATAGAGCAATCATTACTCAAAACATCCAATGCCTTCCTCTCATCCAATGATAGATTAGAAAAAGACTGTAGTCCTTTGTTATTATTATTTACAATACTATGTAGATCATCCTCACATAATTTAATAAAGGCTTTAATAAGTGGGTGGTTATGTGGTACAAACATACTAGGCTTCTTAAATAAACTGCCAGGTATAGAACCCTCATTTGGAAATATCAGTCGAAGCATAATAATCCTACTAAATAATCTCAAATCAATAATGGTACCAGCAATATCCATTCTACTTGCTGGAATAAACGAAAGGCCCTACCCCAAGACAGATTCTTCTGAACCCGAAAGAACTCTGTCGGAAATGTTATAATTTAAGGGCTTGTCACATTCTGCCACATTTTCTTCAGAGTTGTGTTGCCTCCTATATTCACCGTATGTTTGCATTCTTTCCTGCCTTGTTGTTGAAAATGATAGGGGGGGGGGTTTCGTATCCCTTGTTGAATAGGGAGAGGCAGGAAAAAAAGTCTTAGGACCTAAAGGAAGCAGCTCTTAAGTGGAAACAACTGTTGAGTTAGTCTTTCTCCTAACATCTGGTTCCTCTGAAACAGTGTCAGCTGCACTCTGCGGAGTTCTGTAGATGGAAATGGCTCTTCTAATAGTTCTAAGTTCAATATCAGTTGCCACATTCCCAGTACTACCCTGGCTATTAATATCATTAGCCAAGGATTCATGCACAGGACACCTAGCTCTACTGACAATAACAAACAACACAGTGCAGCTGACACTGTTTCAAAGTAACCGGATGTTAGGAGAAAGACTAACTCAACAGTTGTTTCCAGTTCGGAGCTACCTCTCCTTTAGGTCTAAAGCCAGTTTTTTCTGCCTACCTTTCCCAATTCAACAAGGGGTGCATACCCCCCCTATAATTTTCAACAACAAGGCAGGAAGAAGCGCAAACATACGGTGGACACAGGAGGCAACAGAACTCTGAAGAAAATGTGGCAGAATGTGACGAGCCCTTAATTTATAACATTTCTGACAGAGTTATTTTGGGTTCAGAAGAATCTTTCTTTGGGAGGAGCTTTTCATTTACTCCAGCAAGTAGAGCGGATATTGCTAGTATCATTATTGATTTGAGATTTAGTAGGAGTATTACGCTTCGACTGATATTACCAAATGAGGGTTCTATACCTGGCAGTTTAAAAGGCCTAGTACACATAACCACCCACTTATTGAACTCTTTACTAAATTATATGAGGATGACCTGCATAATGTTACAAATAATAATAACAAAGGACTACAGTCTTTTCTAACCTATCATTGGATGAGAGGAAAGTATTGGATGTTTTGAGTAATGATTGTTCTACTGTGATTCCCCCTGCCGATAAAGGTGGGGCAATTGTTGTAATGAATAGATGCTACTATTTTAACACTATTACTGCTGTGTTGAATGATACTACCACTTATATGCCTATTAATCTTATGGATATCCAAGATATGATTGAGGGTACATATAGAAGATTGCTTTATGAATGATTACATTTCTGCTGAGTTAGCCAATTATTTTACTATTGATTCACCTTGTGCTCCAAAAGTAAAAAAAAATAGGAGTTCAAGTTTAGCATACTGTTCATAAGAGCTTTCTAATTACACAAACTTGAAAACCATCAGCTTTTAAGAAGCAGAGCTAGCTAACAATTACGGCTGCATAACGTACATTTTGTGGCCAATGATGTATACTTTTGGGGGAAAAAATGTAATTACTTTAACGTGCAGCAAAAAAAAAAAAAAAACTTTAAAGCATACACAAATAAATGGTCAACACAAAATATTGTTTTCCGACATGAAACTTTCTGTACCTCAAAGAAGGAAAACCACTCCAATTAAAGATGGTCTTTGTGCATCTTATTTCTACAGCGAGAGTCAGCTAGCTTTCAAACATCCCTCTGACTGTATTAAAAAAAGTTATTTTACTGCCTCTGTTGCTGTGCCTCCTGCTCCAGATTATTTTCTTCCCACTTTCACCATCTACCTGACAAACATTTCAAAATTTCACACCAAAATTGACAGCACAAATTTCCCTTATGTCACCTCTTCATGTGTGTCTGTATGAAGGATACTGGTGGAACATAGTATGATGCGACTGCATCAATAGCCCCAAACTGATCTTCTGGAGTACTAACCAGCATACAACTGCTTAGCAACCACAATACAGATACCCATAATTCTACCCTTCTCAGCAGCAGACCCACTTCTGAATAAAACTTTCCCATAAAACAAAACAATGGCAATTAATTTCTGGGATTATCCAATTACTCTGTCTCAAACAGGCAAAATGCATAGTTCTATTCTCACACCAGGTATTTGGTTTCATTTTCCAACAGTGACACAGCAGTATGGTATAAAAAGGTGCTGCACTCCTAAATTCATTGCCCCTCAGACGACATGTTAAACTGAGGCCCTATCTGCCCGAGTTAGCAGTACACGCTCGCTCTAGGGACCTAAACCTTGTCACCACAATAAACAGAACATGCCGGAGGGATAGATTCCTGTCCTAGAGACTTCCCATACTCTGGAATAAACTACCTATCTATATCAAACAAAGCTCCTCATTAGCACTCTTCAAGAAATATCTTGATGATTGGATGGGAAATAGGAAATTCACCCCAGGAATCACCTCTGTGGCTCTGCTCAACAGTGGCACAGGAAAATAATTTTCTTGAGTGGCAAAAGCCAGGGTACCTTTTTGGCTGGGCTTGTATAGGCCCCAGGGCCGATAGCCTAGTACCTACCTATGAACCTAAAGGGGGATGTTAAAGAATCCATGGCACCTACCAAAAAGAGTAGGGGAATTTTCCTAGTATCCTGGCCAAATTTCCATAGTTGGTATAAACACATCACACACTTTCAGTACTACAAGCTTTTAATAAACATAACTAAATTACTTCAGTACTGCACTGTAAACACTCAGACAGCTTAAGCAGGTCAACATGTGATTTTATTTTTATTTATTTTATTTAACATTTGTTAACCAGGAAAGTCCAACTAGGACAGAGCCCATTTTCAGTGGGGGTCCGGGGAGAAATGCTTAAGACCCATGTCTTTGAATGTGGAAGGAAAATGGAGTACCCAGAGGAAACCCACAAGAACGCAGGGAGCACATGCAGACTCTGCACAAAAGGCACCCCAGCCAAGAATTGAACCGGAGAGCCTCTTGCTGCAAGGCAACAACATCAACCGCTGCACCACTGCACTGTCTCCCGTGATGAGCCTTTAAATTCAGAACATAGCATTTATGACTTCTGAATAACACATTCCAGGATTTTTTTTTTTAAGGACTCGGAAAAGTTACAATGACCCTGTCCTGAAAGATAAGTTTTCAGTCACTGCACAATAAATTCTTCCTTTCGACAAGTATTAAAGCATTTTCACTCTATTTCTCAACAATTTGGCAGTCAAAAGAAGACTGTTCTGAAAATTGGGGTCAGAAAACTTTACAACAGAGAGGAAAAAGTGCAGCTGTATTTGTAACTTGCCACATTGCAGATCCTGAGTATATTCACTGTTGTAGTCATGCCATAAGCAATTCCTGCCATAAGGTAGCATGATGGGTGGCCCAACCTTTCCAACTTTGGCCGACTCCCCATCACTTGGGGACAAGGGTGTCAATGTTATGAGCGGTGCTGGCTTGTGCCATCTTCAGAGCTTTGCTGCACTGTCTGAACCAGGAGGTAGACTTCAGACCACAAGTGAACTTGAGGGAGACATTTACAGGGAGCAATGAGCCAACCACAAACCCCAATCTCCTTCTCTGGGTTTTGGGTCATATTAGAGGGAAGGCTCTTTCAAATAGGTAAAAGGAAGGTGTGATGCAAGTAACCATCCCCAAACTGAAGATGCCCAGAGATGTAGAGATAGATAGAGAGAGAGACAGAGACCAAGAGAAAGAAAAGAGGGAGGAGAAAGAGAGAAACAGAATGGTGGGTGGGAAAATCTGCAACAACTGAATTATGCTCATTGTATTATTCAGTGAGGGATAAGACTATCCTGTTCCCCAAAGGCCTAAAGGGAGAGGACAACCAGAGATTTCAGTACTAAAACTTGATCCTGGTCTCGGGAAAGGCACCAGCAGGACAATCAGTTCCATTTTGCTCTGAAAGATTTTCTTGCATTTGGTTTTCTAGACTCCCTCATAATATTCAACATGTCTTAGGAGAAACTGTGTCTAAATGAAATGACTGGAAGATCAAACTGTCAGCCACAAGATCCTCGGGTCTGGTGTAGCAGGAACCTTGTTCTGAATTAAAAGGTCCACAACATAACATTCAGTGCTGTGCTTTTGTCATGTTTAGCAGGAGGGAGAGCAAAGAGAGACAATGTCTTAATGGAAAGGGAACTACCACTAGCTCTTTTGGTTTCACCTTTATTTTCTGTAACATCATGGGGAGCACTGAGGAGGAAGCCTGCCAAGGGAATGGAGAAAACATTAGCTGTCCATGCTTGTGGGACTGCTGTTCTGGTAAAACACTCCCTCAGCTGAACGGTTTGGCAACTCAAGCAAAAAAGTATCTGTGGCACACCCCTTCCATGTGCTTCAAGTCAAGGAAGTAAACAAAAAAAAATCTGTGAACCTATGACCACATCTGTTTATCATCCATTTGTGTGGGTCCATTTGAATTCCATTCAGCTCATCTGCCAAAGCACTCTACTGAGATGAGATGCAATTCACCACTTGGGTCATATGCCTGACTTCTGAGCAACCTCTCAAGCTTTTTGGTCCATCTCTAGTAATGACTCCAGGAAATGTTTTGCCAAGGATGCGTATGACTTTAGCATATTTAGTGACAAGCCTAGATTTTTGAAACATGCAAGGCTGGGTTGCACTTCCTTTTGAATTTCCTCTGAATCAGACAGTCCTCTAAAGGTGAAGCACCTTGGCAATAGGTATTTGGAGGTAGGAATCCTTTAGATCCATGGTAATAGAGAAAGCCTAAGGGGAAAAAAAAAAGAGGTGGAAGAACCTGCAGAGTAAGCATTATGAATTTCAGTACTTTGAAGAATTTAACCCTTGACATACCTAGAACTGGTCTCCAGATTCCTACCTTTTTTGGCACTAGAAACAAGTCTGAAGTAAAATGGTCCTCTCTTCTTTTGGAATTCCTATCATCCTAGGTTAGGAGGTCCTCTAAAAGATGAGGGACAAAGTGAAAGCTTTCCTTGGGAATAGAGGGACTTCTTGTAAATTTGGAGTGGCAGTTTATATCCCTGCTTCAGGACAGTGAGGGCACACTACTCCAGGATGATGGCCTCTCACACATTCAGAAGACCTTATCTTTTTCGGTGGGCAAGAGTTTTGAGGAAGACAGATGGGGTTAGGAGGTTGACATGGAGCTTCTGAGGTATGGGAAAAGATGAACATGACTTAGTCACAGCTTCTCCTTAGGTGCCACAGACCTGTGCCCCCCCCCCCCAACACTTGCCCCTTTGTTTTATGGGTAGTCTGCTCTTTTCCTTGTGATATCTGCTTTTCTTTTTTTAGGATAAAGAGACCAGTGTTTGGAAAACAGTTTCTTGCTATATATCAGAGGCTTGGGGGGGGGGGGTAGTAACTGTTCTGCTACAGTCAGAAGTGTACTTAGCAACCCAGTTGAAACATTTTCCAAAGAGGATATCCCTGTTTGGTGGTGCTTTAAAGAGCTTTGTCTTCACATAGTCTAACAGGGGCTGAGTCATCAGCCAGGCATATCTCTTAATTACAGCCCCTGTAGCTGCTGCTGCCCTGCACAAGGAACAACACACTGCATCACAGCCATATTTGAGAGAGTGCTTGGCAACTTGTATACAGTGACTGCACTGCTCAACTGTTTCCCCTTTTTTGGGTCCTTGATACCTCTGCTATAGACTTTAGTTGAGTTAATAAAGACTCTAGAAACTTCAGTTGTGTTTCTGGCAGTTAAAGTCCCCAAAAGGCCAGGCTAGTAGATGTGAAAGTCTTTTCCCAAAAGCAGCTGGGCACCCTGCTTTCCTATCATTGTGCATAGGATTCCTGCATAAAACTGCAAAGATTCCCCAGCTGGAATCCAGGGGCACCAGTTTGATCAGCTAAAGTGTTCTTGTACAATAACTTATGAGAATCCTGGACCCTGTAAAAATTGTCAGCCTTCCTAAGGAAACTCTTCCAGTACTTCTAAAACTGAAGTACAGAAACTGGCTTTTGGCTCAAGTAGGCCTGTTAAGTCTCTACATCTTAGCCAGGTCTGCAAGAATTCCTTTGCTTCCCATTTTAAAGCTTCTTTAAATTCTGAGAAGATTGTATCAAATGAGAATCCCTCCCAGTGAAGCAAAGACAAGGTTTTGTCTTTGTCCTCTCAAAGCTGAGGGAGAAAATGACATTGGTTTCTTATATGCCAGCTCATCTACCTGTGAATCAGTGTCAGAATCCTCCTCTGGGGTGGGTTCAGTTTTCATCCTCCTCTTAGCAGGAGCTTCATACACTGTAGGTCAGGCTGGCTACTTGGATTTCAAAAAGCCTGGGAAATTCTTAACCATAAGGTAATGGGATTTAGACTGGACAGTGGCATGAGATGATGCCGCACTCAGCCTCTGCTATGGCTAGCTTACAGTCATCCATTTGGGCTTGGATGTTTTAAGCCTTGGTGGTACAGGGGTACTTGCCTGTGACTCAAGGTCTCTTAAAGCATCATGCTTAACATCTCCAAGATCTCTGTTAACTTCATAACAGAGAAGCATTCAGATATTATCTTCCTTTTCAGAGAGGTCTCATGACTGTCTTGACAGTGCCACTGATTCACCCCAAGAAAATATGCCAATTGTAAGGTGTGTGGTGGCCTCCAAAGGAGTTGCACCAAAGACTTCAGAAGTAACCAAATCTGAGTACTGGGACTGCAAATGGGACACACTGATCTGTGCTGTTGGGCCTACAGAAATCTTATGACACCAAAAGATTGTTCTTGGTTTCCCTCCATTTCTCCCTATGGCACTTCTCCAAAAGTTAGTGTTTGGAAGAGTAGCTAGTACAGGCCTTGACCGATACCACAACACAGTGGGACCAAGTAGCTTCCTCTGAGCTAGCAAGTCCTGGAGACATTTTGTACTAAACAACTGTCCACTGCTCCTGGCTTAGAAAAGAACAGTTAGAATGGAAAGCCTTGTGTGGAATTTGATTCTCACTGTCAAGGCAGTTACTAACCTTTTCCATTTCTCTATCAGGTATACAGAAGTACTGGTAAAGCAAAATCAGAAAAACTTCTCCAATGGGGTACACATATGAATCACAGGAAGAAGGCTGATGTGCCTGACTAACAGTAGTAAATGCATGTGCTTTGGAACTGTATCAAACAAGATCTGAGGATAGCACCTTCCGACACCCCTTTTATACCACCAATGTCCTGATATCAGACTAGGATGGGGTTAGCAAAAAATAGAAAGGGGAAAGGTGGAGTTCTGAAAGTTATTTCAGCCACTCGGCTCCCCACAGGCAGGAATCCTGGATGTCATGACTGCAACAGTGAATAACACAATGAATATACAAATGTACAGTTGACATATGCATAATCGCTGCACAGACAATGAGGTACTTAGAAAAATTCTACCTCCAAATACCTTACAAATGTAACATATGTAATATCTGTCATATTTAAGCCTGACTAAAATGTATTTTCCAGTGTAGTAAGAACATAAGATCATGGTGACAGTACAGGGACAAAAGAATGTCATTTTCTCTGAAAGGCACCCAGGTGTGCCTAGTGTACCATGCCAGTGCTAGATAGACTGAGTAACTATATGAAATTACAGCATTATACTGCTCAGCACAACATATCACTGAACATCTACTTACCAAGGAACATTAAGAACCTTATTAAACAGCTGTTCCCTGCTTCACTGTACTCTGCCATCATGCCATACATAAATTCATAAAATAGGCTTGATGGCGAGCGGAGTCATTTCCACATATTAACAAGAGGATCTGGTGTGTGTGTTTGTGTGTGTGTGTGTGTGTGTGTGTGTGTGTGTGTGTGTGTGTGTGTGTGTGTGTGTGTGTGTGTGTGTGTGGTGGGGTGTAGGGTTGGGGATAAATGTGACTGACAGGAAATACTTTCATTTCTCTCCATGGGGAAATTATTGTCCCACAGCTTATGTAAATGGGACCAGCCCAGCCCATATGCAGCCGCTGCATGATCCCTGGCAGATGGTAGGGCTACATGCATGCAAACTGGCTAAACCATGGAATAAGACCTCATACAGGGCCTTGCACAGTGCAAAAAGCTGCACTACACAAAACTCAGCTCAGATGTGCACTTCTAAACCACACGCCCACGATGCTCAGATTCAGTGACAAGTACCTGCCAACACCTGCACACCATTGTTTGTGAGTGCATATGGCAGATTTATGGGGCTTCCTCCTGCACATGATCCTGCAGTGGGACCAAACCAGTACCCTACTCTTGAGACAGGCAAGCAGACATCCTACACTCAGTTGCATCACTCTGTAGCTGACTACAAGCCTCAAACTGAACTCCTCTGGGTCATGACCATGGTAAAAGTGTAACCATAAACCAGCACATATATTTATTTATCCCTGCACTATAAAATATAGTAGTGACCAAGTTTCTAAACTAAACCTTCTACAATTTCAGCCGCAAGGTCTTACTACAGTAAAGTTAATGCATAAGTGGGAGCAGCATAAAGCATTGTTGTTCAAAACCCTCTGCAACATACCTGAATTTCAAAGCCAAATGGTTCACTGTCTTCTTTGTGCAAAGTAATGATCTTCCTAAAAGGAATAAAATGCTATTTACAAACAGGTCTACAAAGTAATGAAACAAACTTGCACAATTACACAAATATACCTCTGCTAGGAAAAGTAACAAGAGTGGTGTCAGTCCAAAAGTACATTCCTACATAAATAAAGCAAAGCACTGATTTAACTCCTTTGGCTGGTCTGTCTTCCTACACACCATACGTTTCAGTAATAAAATCACCATGCAATGTTTGGTAGTAAGACACAAAATAACAGAAGTTCCATACAGCAATGGTAGGTTACTTCGAAGTTTCTTAATATATTTGAATAATGTCTTGTGGTTGCCTTTTGAAATATGCACAACCTTAAATTCCCAGTCAGTCTTGTACTTCCTAATGGTAATCTTGAGGCATGCACTTACCAGCGTTAAATCCCTATCACATTCACAATGTAGAGATCTTTTTATAAATAGCAAGGAACATTTTCTGGTTATAGAAATTACTGAAGTGGCCAAGAAAGCTTTCTTTTTGTTACAGAGTTTGCCAAGACTGGACTTCCACCATATAGCTTAGTTTTACTTGCCACTACACTTGAGCCAGATGGTGCAGATGCCTTAATACAGCTATCTAATATGAAATAAAATTCACAGGTAAAGGATGCAACCTCAGGTACAAGGTCAGTCATGCCATTTGTGATTACTAGTATGACTGGTAAATAGTAGCAAGTCTTACACTTATCCTTTAACGTTGAGGTGTTATCAGGGGCCATGAAGCAAGTTTTCATGGCGACGGTAAAAGTAAGATGGTCAGACTGAACTATGGAGGGGATTAAAAGGTGGGGTGGTGCACCTCTGTGACATAGTCATGAGAAGATCGAGAAAACTTATACCTCTGGTAGGCAGGGGGCATCTGGCTGTGTACTGGTATTTACAAGTTCCAGAAATCTCAGGATGTTGTTGCTGGCAGTATGCTTTGGTTCAATGGTCAACTTTCCTAAGTGGTTAGGTGGTCAAGGCATTTGCACATTGTAATTACTTAGCGAATAACTGGTCAACACCACACAGTCTCAGTGAATACATGCATGCAGCACACTGCATCTATGTTACAGCATGATACACTGGAGGCACTAAACAAAACTGAAGACCTATGCAACCAGAACATATTATCTTCTCAACCATTAAGAAAAAGCTAGAAGGAAGACTTTCCTAGCTTTCTTTTTCCAAGAAGATGACCATCCAACGTTTATACAAAGTAGCAATGTGAATCCTCCCAAAATTTTCAACTTAGCAGTCATTTTTGATAAATGCACAAAGGGTTTCAACAGAAAACTGTCAGCTCTAAAAGAAAACATTCCAAATTACATTATTTAAAACTCGCAATAGAAAAACTCCTGGAGGGATTTTAAAAGAAGAATATACCACAAGAAAAGCAGGAGAATAAAACTAATGCAAAGCAATCCTTACCTATCCATTATCCTGTTAATCGATCCCACAGCCAACTGTCAAGTATCAACTGTAGGATTTCCAATTCTAAAGTATTGTATTTTGGTGTAGAGCTCTCTAAAATGATCATGAAATATTATTTAAGATGATGCACAAAACATTCTTCAGATGCATCATTCACACTTACTGACACCGCCTCGGAAAGTTGACCAGCATGGACTAATTTAGCAAAAAAGCATGGCAACATGACAAAATTTTGTATGACTGAATCCTCGTTACTATAGTTTCTACAACCCCAAAAGAAACCTGAAAACAAGGCAAGGGAGCAACCAGTTGAGGCTACAACTGGAGTAACCCAAGCTGTAGCTTTATCCGAATGTAAAAAAATTTATTTTTTTGGGAGGGGGTGTCACTAGAAAACTGCATACTTGAGACAGTGTGTGTGTGTATGTCTGTGTGTGTGTGTGTGTGTGACATGCACATAAACTCCATAGCTGCACAATCACATAAAAAAGAACCTCAAAACAGTGAATTACTATTGGCAATGCAAAAGAAACAGAACCAACGACTCCCCCAAATGAATAATTACTTTAGTTTCAACTCGTCTAGTGGTAACATCATTCACTTGAAATCTGTCTAATGGTAGGCAAACCAGAAAAAAAAAAAAGTTATCGCACACACTATTTCATACCTCTATGAGGTCTGCACTTCAAAAGAAAAAGTACATTAAACTTGAGAGATTTTTTGTCCAAGCCTATACAGTAACCTTAAAAATTGCTTGAAGTATTGACACATCAACAACATTTTGGGTAAGTCTGAGAAGGCTTGTTAGGCTTCAAATGACACTTGCGCCAATATACTAGTAACCACCTATGAACTTGTAAGAAACCAAATAAGGACTGGCACTGCCAAAGACTTCTTGTTCTTTCCTACTTGTAGATCACAGTTCAAATGTAGGTTAGAGTTGCTCACTCTGACAATTCTCTCTCCTCCCTGTGTGTGTAACAAATACCACAAAAGGACACCCCATCACTAGTTCTTAGTCTGCCAAGACAGTACCAGGTCCAGGATAGGACGCCATGAATTGTCCTTTTTGGGTACCAGGAAAAATCAAGTAGAACCCTTGTCCCTTTTCCTCTTCTGGTACCAACTGAATAGCCCCCATGCTTAAGAGAGAAAGTACTTGCTTTTGGGCCTCTGCCCACTGATTTGGGGGTAGATCTGGCCACCCGCTTGGTGTTGATAACGTGTGAAAGTGAAATCTGTATCCCTGGGACACTATATTTAAAACCCATTTGTCCTGGGTAATGAGTTCCCAGTTCTTTGCATGAAGAGCAATTGTTCCCCCCAAAGGGGCAGTCAGTTGAGAAGTGCTTGGAAGTTTTAAAAAATAAGTCATTGAGACAGTTTACCATAGGGGGGAGTTTTATTATTCCCAGATTTGGAAGTGCAGCCCCCCCCCCCACTGCTTAGTCCTGTGTGTACCCTGAGACTGAAGCCTGGGAGCTCTGCTGGATCTGGGTTTGGACTGAGAAGGTCTGGAAGAGGCAGGAATGGACCAATTCTTGGAAGGCCAATGCCTACTAAACCTTGGAGGTTGTACTTGTAAAAAATATTTAACAGTTTGCTAGATTTAGCTTTTTCCTCCATCTTTTTAAGAACTTCTTATACCTTGTTGCCAAACAGATGGTCCTGGTTTAAGGGAGCATCCAGTAATTTTGCTTTAACATGATCTGGCAAGGATTGCTCCTTAAGCCAAGCATGCCTTCTAAGTACAGATCCAGTTACAGCAGCCCTACAAGATGCCTCTAGTGAATCAAAACCACATTGCAAAGTATGTTTTCCAACTTGTTCAGATGAATGCAGTAAATCCTGTAAATCCTTATTTTTCAGCACAATCAGGAATCAACATCATTTTCTGTTTAAGCAATCCAATAATATGCTGCTGATACTTTAACATATGAAAGTGGCAGTTTAAGGCCCTAATGGCCAAAGTTGCAGAAGTGTATACCTTCTTACTCAATCTATCCAGCACCCTGGAGTCTCTATCAGAGGGGGTAGGATTTTTGGCAGTAGTAGCTTTAATGCCCTTGGGTCCCTGTGAAATGGTCTCAGGAACCGGAGTAGGGTTTTTAAAAAGGAACTTGTGAGTCAGGGACCCTGTAATATCTATCAAGTTTTCTGGGAGCAGGAGGGTAAGAGAGTCAGGGGCCAAGCTAGACTCCGAAAAGGCAACATCAACAATGTCTAGTACAGGAGGTATGGCTAAAGGCCTGTGCTGGGGCAGGAGCAAGAAATCTCTAAGCCTCTTTTTAGAATCAGAGAAATCCTGACTTTCCCAACAAAAATGCTCCCCGAGAGTATGCAAGGTTTCACCAAAAGAGAAATCCTCTGTGGGGGGAAGCAGACGGAATAGAGTCCTCCACATCAGAATCCTCATAGGTAGAGAAGGGTAAATCCTGGTCATCAGAGGAAACAGAAAATTCAGAATCCTGGTCAGAAGTATCATAAGCAAACTCAGTTCTAGGTCTCTTAGAGGGGGAAGGCTGGCTTCCCCTGATTAAAGTAATAAGGTCTTCAGACATTATCATTTGTTTTTTAGGCATAGAGTCCTGACCATGCGGTCTGGGCATCAGTTTTCTAGATATGGTTCGAGTTTTAGGCCTTGAAGAAGAAGATAGCATTGGGTTAATACGCAAGTCAGTAGGCCTGAATACACCCTCAGAAGCCGGTGCCTGCACAGCGGCTCCGGACCCATCAAAGCTAGAGACATCCGCAGGTTCCACAGTTGAAGCATCTCGCAGCATACCGGACTCGGAATGGGTCTCAGTAGAGGCCTGCGAATCTGAAGTAGCGGGTATCAAGGGCTGCGAAAGCGCCTCACTGAGTACCGGTGAACTGGCGACTGGCTTAGGAGAAGCATCGTCGGCAGCTTTGGACCTAGGCAGCCTGTCTCTGTCTTTATCTTTGCATTTTTTCAGAATGTCGGTAGTCGGATGGCTTACAGAAGACATATCAGGATAACTGAACTGAGCACCAAAATATTTAGAAGGGAAAATATACAGACGACAGATAATTCGTGGTTTAAATAAGGCACAAAACCGACAGCGAGGTACGTCGTGGTCAGGACCTAGGCAAGGAATACAATACGAATGAAAATCTTTGAGGTATTTGCTTTCCACAAGTAATGCAATTATTTACTTTTACTGACATCGGTTTAGAGCAAGAAAAAGTTTCCCCAATGGGGTACTTAGCTTTTAGTTGAAGACTTCAGTTCTGAAACTTGAAAACGAAAATTTCAGGAGACGGCCGACCGGCACTTGCGAACTGCTTCTGCTTCGGGCACCGCACGGCAAGAAAGGCTGATGTAATGGCATCAGCTGCATGTTTTATACCTCTGACGACCTGACGTCACGGAAGAAGGGACAGCAACCGACGCAGGACCCAAGACTTTGTTAATCAGGCTGACTGAGGGCTACTGCAAGCAGATAACCCAAATGTGATGACTGCAACAGTGAAACACGAACAACATATTTAACATTGCTCACCCCATTTTTAAGCAATGGATGCACTCCAGATGGACATACAGATATCACGCATTCCTCACATAATGACTCTTGCATAATTCAATCACTGCCCTTTCCAAGTTCCTATACTATTAATCTATATAGAGGTAGCAAAAAAATTTTTTCAGATGCACCAGAAAGCTAGTGTGTTAAGAGAGACTGGAAGTAGCTGTATGGACCAAGATCTGGAGAACTGTACATAAACTAATCAAACAAGACACCAGTATTAGATTTAAAAGCTCAACTATTTTACTTGGAAAACTTTAAAATCTTCATTCACTAATGGCCTAAAATATTTGATTTTTGGGGTGCCTCATTTAGTCTGAGGCCGACATCAACAGGATGATGGGATTTGGAATCATTCTGAAAGACATGCGCAGAAGAAAAGTAGAAAACCCTTCGTGGCATGATTTCCCAAAATGAAGAAAAATGTACAGGTCTTCAACAAAAGCATCCATACCAGCATTCGTAGAAGCAAGTAGCAGGGAAAGTACTTGTCCTGCTGAAGTAATGGGCTACTGGAAAGGAATGATGACAATGTAGGAAACGGTCTCTTTTGATGAAGTAAAACACTCAAGATTTTTAAAATGTGGCATGGACAATTGGGGAAGGGACTTTTTCCTTTGGAAGCTTTAAGAGGGAAAAATTTATGAGCAAGCATGCTTGTCACATTTGGCACAGATGGATGAAGCAAGGGAAAACAGTGCGGAAAGAATACAAAGGTCTCTCTAATGGACATAGTTACACAAACAGTTTGACTAAACAGATGAATGATAAACAATACAAGCTAAACATTTTACAGATAAAAGACTGGTCATTTATGAGACAAGAAGGATCACAAAGCAAAAACTTCTCCCAAAAATCATCTAAAAGAATATGCATGAGAAATTAATGCTGGGTATATATAATAACTGTAGGAAGGACAGGATGGCGCTCATTGTCTTGGGCACCAGCTTGTAAGGGGGTTGCTAAATAGCAGATTATTGTGTACATCCATTGATATTTGAGCACACTATCCCTTACTCGATTGGTGTAAAATAGATGCACACAAGATAACAGAAGCTTTGAGGAAGCACATATTTAGCTTTCTGGATACATGCCATTTATAATTACAAATTTTGGTAGACTACACCTGCGTAAAAGCCTACTGTTAGCCCAGTAGTTTCACCTACATGAATAAAGCAAGATACCAGTTAAGCTTAACCTGCAATGGTTTAAAACTTCTTTAAAAATAGTAATGAGTACCTCCCTCAGTAACAAAATACCAGTTACATCACCTAAAAGTTACTGGAATGTGTATTATTTGGAGCACCTGTCAAGAGTGTTATTTTCAACAAGTACCTTACTGTATTCAAGCTGGCAGTAGCTTAGAAATAGCTCTTAATAGCTCCAACTGCCAAGCAGCATAAATGAATGAATGAATACATGGATATACATTTAAAATCTACTGTACACTTTTGTAATAAGGGTAGCACCATCTAAACCATTCCCAGGCTTCCAACTCCCCCATCCCACAAAACTGTGTTCCCTACTGCCCCTTTCTAGTCATGGACCAAATGAAATATCTAAAAGAGATTAAGTAGCATTAACGCCTAGCAAAACTTAAAAGGAGCCACACAGTAAAGGCAAAGGGTTTGAAGGAATAGTCTGTTACTGCAGGGGACCTCTTCTCACAGTGCATCATTACAGCAACATGCATTAAAAATACATCTGAAAGCAAAAAGATCCATTTGCAGTAAACTCTCATAGCACAGTCCCTAGCAAATTCTGGTGTTTGGCCTCCTCAGGGACACATCTTTAATTACAGGTGCTCCCAAAGATAAGCCGGAAATTGTATGCAGATTGTAATGTCTCCCAAAGGTGTTTTAGAGTAATTTTTCTTATCAAACAGCTGCAGCCAAGAGTCACCTAGTGGTATTGACAAAACATTAGATATAGATGCAAGGGCTGCCTCCTTTCCTTTGCATGGTATATCATTTCTAAACATTTTGTAGTAAATGTAAATGCATTAGAAAGGCCCCGATGAAGGCAATTGTTAGTTACTTTCTTGCCTTCTCTTTCCCTGGCAAGTAGTAGCAGTATTATCACCCTTACCTAAATATGGCAGTAGTTATGCCCATATAGTTTTAACAGTCTGCGCACCATCCATGCAGTGAAGAACACACACTCTTTGGTTTGTGTATTTACTGTAGAACAAAGAGGGGGGGGGGGAACTTTCCCTCATATTACAAGAAACACCACTCCTGTCTGGTCTCTCTTCAGTTTTACAGCAGCAGAAGGGCAGCAAAGAAGGGGGGAAAAAGTAATGGTACGAACGATGAAACACTGTTGTGGTATGAACGATGAAACAGTGTTGTGGTATGAACGATGAAACACTGTTCTGGTATGAACGATGAAACACTGTTCTGGTATGAACGATGAAACACTGTTCTGGTATGAACGATGAAACACTGTTCTCAAACAGTGAAATCTGCTGTGACGTGCTGAAGGAAATTAGTTAAGAGTGTAGAAAGTTCAGGCTCTGACGTGGTAATTTACTGACAGAAGTTAAAGCAACCATTACCGGATGAACTGCATTTCCTGCTCCACTATCCTCAAAATACAGCACTGTCAAAAGCCACGACAATACAGACTGAGGGAAATTACGTGATCTCTTCAACTGGAATGTTCTGCCAAGCAGTGAGAGGAAGCAAAGGCCATTAAAAAGAATTACAGGATACAATACATTACCAAAAAGAAGGCACTCTAAGAAACATGAACACAACATTTTATGAGTATGGGAAAAGTCATCGCATCTAGCCTCCCACCTTAAAAATAAATTGTTATATTAGTTTAGGACAACCAGAAAAATACAAAGGCAGGTCGTTCTACTCATTCTAGGAGACAACGATTCAGCTGGACAATGCAAACTCTCTTAAGACAATAGCCAGGAAAAGGCAAATTGCGCGTTACCATCACATCTATGCAATTCCTTTAAAAGGACATTTTTGGATGGTTGGAAGAAATCTTTGAATAATAATTTATGCATGTAAACAAACCTATCAAAATTTAATAGCATCTGAAAACATGGACACAAAAAAATTCATCCCTGTGGTCATTGTAAACAAAGGGAAATTAAGAATACATATGTCAATGCAGAAAATACTTCAATACTAAAGGTGGGGTATAAATCTTTCATAAATGCTTACCGAATGTAATCCTCCCAGTATTTAATCTGAAAAGACAGGGTTTATAACTGGCAGACTATGTCCACAGACTATGCGACTTGCTACACAAATACTTAAGCACAAGTAGTTTATGCCATCAGAGTAAACAAAAGGTTCAGGATTTATGGGGCGTGTTCCAGAAAGTGCTTTGGTCCCAAACTTCTGAGGGGACTGCAAATACTTCACCTGTTTCAGTTCACTAGAGGTAGCAAGCAACACCCTGACATCCCCTTCTCAATAACAGGAACAAGTCAGGTACACTGTGTCCCAAACAATGTATATAGCATGTCCTGAATCCCTAGCCTAAGTTAAGAACTTATGGAAAGCGGAACTGTACTAAAACTGTGAGTAGAGGACCACAAGATTGCAGTTTACACAGTAAAAACATTACTCATCATCAGGCAACTCTAATGTTATCAGAATTACCAAGACATAGAAAAACAAAGTTAAGTTAAGAAAACACATCCTAGAAGGATGGAAGAATAACCAGGATATAGGCTGGTGGTATCTTCTAGCATACAACTAGGGTAAATACATCAGTGGGGCTACCTGAATGAAGAGAGAGTTATGGGGAAAAACACTGGATTGTAAACAAAAAGACTAAAAGATGGTCTATGTCACCACTGTAGAAAAACTAGTAGGCTGAAAATCTTCTCCATGAAAACCAGGCTTCTGTTCTTACAGATACCAGTTTCCTCTTAAAATATCTGAGAGAAAATAGAAACCACTAAGTTACCAATACATTCATCTGGGGGAAAGAAAACACCACCCTTGAATACTTGGGGTGTAGGGTAGGGGACAGTGTATTTTTGGAGAATAAGTAGCAGCAGCTCAATTAGTGACATAATCAGACTAAGTATTATGGAACAGACACAATGAATAAAACAGCAACATTGGGCAATAAGGAAGACTAAACAAAAATTCTGACCACAGATAAAAAAAATTCCATACCTGAAATCATCAACTGTCCCCCCCCCCCCCCAACAAAAGAGGGAACCCCTGGTTTGAGACACATGGTGGACATGGGTTGAAGTATTTAAAGCAAGAAATCTGAAGAAATGTGAATAAATAAAATAATTTCAAAGGACATCTTCAAGAAATAAATGCATTTTTACAAAGGTACAAGAAGAGAGTCTTGGAGCTACTCATCTCACTATATCCCATGACCAAGGCAATAAAGCAAGCTAATCAGAAACAAAACACTTAGCACCTAATATTTAAGATGATGAATGTAGTCAAGCAGAGCAAGAAAGCATTTTTAACAATAAAATGAATGTCAACCCCCCCCCTCCCCCACAGGATTTTAACATTATATAGGACCAATGGAAGGGCAGGAGGAACACCACAATCTCAAACATATGCAATGAACTGAAATAAAAAGTAATGACCTGATAGTTTTTCACTGCAGAGAGAGCTATAGGTTTGAGAAAAATCAAGTTAACAATACATGCTGGAAACTGTGCAAAGACGTAGGAACTGACAAGCATATTTACGTAATGCCATATACAAAATAAATATCGAGGTATGTAGTGTTTGCTATAAAAGAAAAGGCAAACCCAAGAAAACTGAAAACCTCCATTATGGTTCTACTAACACACACACACACACACACACACACAAACCACAGAGGTGCATAACGTAGTGAAACTGCATCAGTGTGGCTTAACTGGGCTGCCAGTAAAGCAATAAGAACTTCACCTTATCTACAATCCTTATGATGAAGGATGCACAAACCCTACACGCACATGCCATATGGAAAGGTGTGGAATTAGAGACTGCAAAGTAATTTCTTTCAGAGAAAAAACTTGGTAGGACAGAGAATACTTATTACTTGACAAATTATTGGAAAAGACGGCAGCAATTAGGCATGATAAAGTAATAAAAGGACATTGTGTAGTAGGTAATAATGTGCAAAGTTTGCCCTTAACATATTGACAATATAACTGCTGTTACTACTGACATTGTTGTAGTATTAAATATTAAGATGGAAAAAATATATATATCTATATATACATATTTTATACAGATATAGATATATACAAATGACACCGTAGATTACTGGTCATACAAATGATATACAAATGACACAGTAGATTACTGGTCATACAATGAAATTCTGCTTGCATTACCAAAAGTTTCATTCATCATGGCTGGAAAATAAAGGCATTATGTGGACAGGGTATGTGACATTACTTCATTGTTTAGGTTTTGCTGTTTAGCTTTGTATTCTCCATCATCATGCATCATTAAATGCGCCACAATTTGATGTCACTAATCATCTTTTGGCATGAGTCATCCAGACAAGTACACCATATTAACAAAATGTATAAATAAATAGTGTCAATTCTATCTGCATTACCAAAGGTTTCATTCTCCATGACCAGAAAAATAAAGGCATTATACAGACTGGGTTACTGATATTTACAGCTAACGGAAAGGGAAAAGCTGCAAGCAAGACAAAGACATACAAGAGAAACAAAGGTGGTACAAGCAGAAAATCAGGTTCAATGTGCAAAGACCCAACAGATGCAGTACTTTGTTCTGTACAGAGATGCACCAAGATGCATTTGAAGGTAAAGATATCCCAAAGTCAAATAGGAGAGGAGTTAAAGCACAACAGAATTCCTTAACTTGGTATTAGCAGGGAATGAAAGTGTTTATGGGGAACAAGATTGTTTTCAGAAATGGATGCCTCTTGCAATTTTAGAGAACCTCAAAAAGATACATCTAATAGTGGAATGTGGAATGGGGGAACAGATAAAAACTGAGGTTGCAGCATCTTGGGATATTCCCTCTACTCCAAGGTCTAGCAGCCTCAGCATTAGTGCACTTATCACACACAACTGTGTCACATCAGTGAATCTTAGAACTCTGCATTTCACAAGTGGAAATGCTCTACTTTTACAGTCTTTGGACTTGGCAGTTGACACGTTCTGCACTTGTTTAATACAGAAGCAAAGGAAACAAGTAAATCTAAAGTCAGAACATTTATAAACATTGTTTCCTGTATCTAAATAACATTACTGCAAAGTTCTAGATCCAATGTACATACATCTCCACCATACCAAAACACAGTTATAGAAAAGTTTAATATTTCTTCGGGAGACACTGTGCGAATGTCACAACTCCCTTACAATTTACTAACATACCACGGCACAGCAACTCCTGAATTCCACCAAAACAATTTTTATATTTTTGAAGTTGAAAATCTATGAAAAATATGGGGGAAAGATGGGATTCATGGTGCACATCTTTCACAAACTTTTAATTAACTTCATCACATCAGCATTCAACCTAGTCTTGCATGTGTGACATCCAGTTTAACCCTCATCTGACATCTTAACCTATTAAAAATTAATGTTCTAATGACAGGAGAGCATAAACTAGATATGCAAGAAAGTACAGTTGTGTAAAAATCTCACCATAACAAGATATTTCCTTCTCTTCACAACCTATGGCATCTCTTGTCAAACATAGCCTTACATCTAGCCAGTACACCAACGACCAATTCATTTTAGGTTCATACATCAGACATATGCTCTAAACTCAGAACTGCTGTTCTAGGAGAATGGAGAACAAGTACATCCAGGGAAAAAGGAGATGTCCAAGGAAAAGGGCAGATGGTCCCAACAGAAAAAAAGGAGAAAAAAGGGGACAGAAGGGAGAGACTGAATACTGCAACAAAGAAGAAAAGGAAATCTATGGTTATGGTACGATTTTACACAACTGTGCTACGTGTTGCAGTATTCATGACCTATGGGAAGAGTACAAAAGCTACTGTAGGGAAGGAGAGGAGGAAGGCAAAGAGGAACTTCCACAAACTCATGAAGGACACCCTTGGCAAAACCTACCCTGGTTCTGGAAATTACATCCAACTTGTAACGCCTAGTGAAGGTTTGCACAGACCACCAAGTAGCAGCTTCAAGGATGGAAATGGTGTCCAAACACTTTAAAAAAAGCTCCAGATGAGGCCACTTCCTTGGCAGAATGGGCCCAAATAGAGGCAAAAAGCTGTCTGACATGAATGTAACAACATAAAGAAATGGCTTTCAAAATCCAGGAGGAGATGGTTTGCTTGGAAACTGACAAACACAATGTCCTGGTATGAAAAGAAAGTTGCTCAGATTTACATATAGCCTTTGTCTTGTCTAAAATAAATACCTGAGATGTCTACGAAGATCCAAGGTGTGTAAAACTTTCTCACTAGCAGATTGTAGAGAAGAAAAAAAGGGATGAAGCTGGCCAGACTGATTAAGGGACAACTCATTGACCATCTTAGGCATAAAAGGAAGGATTAGTCTGCACAGACAGTCTATCCCTATGAAAAATAAAGGGAACCGCCATCAAGTCTTGGGAGTTCAGAAACGCTCTTGGCAGAGTTAATGGCAACTCAATAAAACAGTCTTCCAGGTGCAATGTAAAAAAGCCGCAGGCTCAAAGTGAGCCTAGGTTAATTTCTCAAGAACAAAATGAAGGTCCCAAGAAGGAGGGAAGGGCTTTCTTGGGGGCCTGATGTGGAAGATACATTTCAGGAATTGTTTAACCTCAAAAAGAGACGCCAATGCTGGAGCTGGACTCGACAGACAAGCAGATATTGCTGACAAGTGAAACTTTGATAGAAGAATATCACAAGCCAGCATGGAGCAGATCACACAAGTAGGAGAGAACCAAAAGCCCCCCGCCCCCACTTAAAAAGGATCCTGGTGAAACTTAAGACACCAAATAGAAAAGCTCTTCCATTTGGACATGTATGATTTTCGAGTACTGGGTTTCCTGGCCTCCTGAAGAACCTTAAGCATGTCCTCAGAAAACTGGAAAATTGGGGATTGAAAAATCTAATCACCCAAAGTGTCAGTTGAAGTGTAAGCATATAATGGTGAAGGATAGACCCCTTGGTCTTGTTTGAGAAAATCAATTTGGTGAGGTAACCTGTGATGATTTCCCTTGGCCAGATAAAAAAAGGAGGGGACCAGTGCTGTCTGGGTCAAAAGGAAGTCAAAAACAACACTTCTGGAGAGTCTTGTTTGATCTTGTGTAGAACCCTAGGAAGAAGAGCAAGAGAAGGAAAAAGTATAAAGGAACATCCCCTTCCATGAAAAAGGCATGGTGTCTACCCTCCAAGCAAAAGGACATGGTATTCTGGAACAGAAGCGAGGAAGATATCTGTTCAGAGGGAAGGGAAAAATATCCACTTGAGGAATACCCCACCAATGAACTATGTCCACAAACACATCTCTGCGAAGCATCCATTTGTGAGGTTGTGTTCTGAACATGCTAAGAGCGAGTCTGCCACCAGGTTTTGTTCCAAAGGAATGCAAACTGCCTGAAATCTGCAGTTGGATAGCTAGATCTCAGACCTGAAGGTCAAGTCTGCTAAGAAGACTAGACTTTGTCCCCCTTGGTTACTGATGTACCACATGACTGTGGTGTTGGCTGTACAGACTTAAAAGGGCATGGGACCAAAGGGAGTGGAAAGCCTAGAAAGCAAGGGTAACAGCCTGCATTTCTTTGATGTGGATGCGATCCAGTCACTGATGAGGGGCTAGAGACCCTGAAGCCTCATACTGTCAAGAAGCACTCCCCAAACTCTAATCTAAAGGGTCGCTAAAAGAACGACTGAGATGGAGCAGGAGGCTGAAAAGGGACTCCTGGGGTGAGGGATATGTGCTAAATCTACCAATGAAGCTGGTGTTTGAGACAGGGTAGCAAAGGAACTGGAAACTCCAGAGGGTGGTAATACTGAAGCTGCATTGGCCGCAGATACCACAGAAACTTCTTCATATGAAGCTTGACAAAAGAAAGTATGGGGATGGTCGACACCATGAACCCCAAAGCCCTCAAACTCCATGGCAAGCAAGAGAGACGCAGGAAGTAAGGACTGAAGTAGGTTGTTAGAGAAGGAACCTTGGGACTATGCAGAGGTCAGCACTGAAACAGTTTGGATCCTGCATACCAGAAAGATGGAATTCTGAGAGTGGGACAGGTCAGACTTCGAGATTGATGGGTCTTATGGGAGCCTCGAAGGAGAGGGAGCCTGAAAGAGAAGATTGTCCAAACAAGGAAATATTTGTACTCCTTGAAGCCTGCAGAAAGCTATGACTGGAGCCAGGCACTTGATGAAAACCCTTGGGGATGTGGAAAGACCAAAAAGTGCAAAACAGCGAACTGAAAATGAGAGGAAAACAAATGAGAGAACGCAAATACTTCCTGAACAGAGGGTGGATGGGAAAATGAAGACAAGCATCCTTCAGATCCAGAGAAACAAGGCAGGCCTGAGGTAACAAGGGGAAATAGTGTCTGGAGGGAAAGCATCCTGAAGGCGAGTACCTTGAGAAAAAAGTATTCAAAAAGGAAAGGTCAAGAACAAGCCTCCAGGACCCCTTCCTTTCTGGGGACCAGAAACATCCTGGAAATAAGACTATGTACCCCTTAGGACCTCTTGGTGCCTTGATCCAGTAAGCCCTGCAGCACCCCTGAAAATAGGGGATTTGATCTGAAGGGGATTGAGGAATGTCCAAAAAGTGGAGAAATGGGGAATTCTAGACCATGAAGCAGCCTTGACAGATGACTGAGAGAACACAAGAGTCTGAAATGATCTGTTGCCAAACAGTGAGTGACAAAGAAAGTCAGACATTGGACCCTTGCCAAGGGGAAAGGAGGGTAGAAAGTCAGATGAAGGCATGTTTGTTCTGAAAAGCTAATTTTTGATGTCTAAGTGTTTGAGTTGGCTTGCCAGAAAAAAAAACTGCCTAGAAACTTTCGCACCTTTGAAAGGCTGACAAGGCTGTTTATGAACAAAAGTAGTTTAGCATGATAATTCCTCTGAAACTTTGTAATAGGAGAGACAGAAATCTGCTCAAAATCATTCATGACCTTGCCTTGGTCCTGTAAGGTCTTAAAAAACAGCCACTAGAGTACTAAAGAGATTCAAAAGCGGCAGAGATACAGACCTCCGTCCTGAGCCTCTCTATAGCTCTACTATCCTTGCCAGATGGAAGAAGCTTACAAGAAGGCAAAAGCCAGGAAGGCTTATCAGCAGAAACAGAAACCACAGAAGGATCAGGAGGAGGACACGTATAAAGAAACTTGAAAGCCTCACACATCTTATAAAAATGGTCAGGTTTCATGGGGGTAGGAGGTTGGGAAACCAGGAGCCAATGAAGCAGCTGTAAAAGTATCCAGCAAAGCAGCCAAGACAGGTAGAATGGCAGAAGGCTTAGGAGAGTCCATCTGCAACAACACATCATATCTTTTCTGGATGTCAGAAACCTGGGAGTAGTCCCACTTAAAATGCTCCATCATGCGAACCACTGTATTCCTGAAGGAAAATCCTTCCCAAGGGCAGTCAAGACTTAAAGACTCCTCCTCCTTCCTAGAGCCATAGTCCAAATGTGAAGGCATTTGAGAGGAGTAGGCCAAGGAATCCTCCTCGGATTCTGATTCCTCAGCAAAGGAATCAGATTCCCTAGATCTTTTAGAAGTAGAAGACCAAGGAGGGGCAGGAACAGAAATCTCCTGGGTTGTCTCAAAGCCATCAAGGCATTAAATAAGTCCCAAATAAAATCCTGCCACTCCTCCTAAAGATGCTTGGGCGTGGGTGAAATATGCTTAGTCTTCTGCCTCAAGGAGAAACTTTGCCTTAACCAACCTCAGTGGCTCAGAACCTTGCCTCAACTCACTCAAGGTACCAAGAACTTCCTTCCTAAGATCTGGGAAATTCCCCTAGGTCCTGCAGATATGATTATCCATGGTTCTCCCTTCACATCTGCGGCGGATGTTTGTAAAGTGTTGGAGGGAGTATGAAAAATCTGTTCCATGCTGGCCTCCAACATGGTCATGGCAGAGGGGATGGATGTCAGCACCAGGTGGTCTTCAGGGGTATCAACCACCTTGAGAAAGACATCCAGTTGGGGCTGGACAGCGGCAGTATCAGACCTTGGTTTCTTGGCCTTTTACTTAAGAAGAGGCTGTACCTCGGAGCAGGTGGATTCAGCCATGGTACCCTGGGACAAGAACTTAAAATGCTGGTTCTCACGATAAACAGAAAGTGAAAACAGACCACTATGAAGAGTCTTCAGCACAAACACCTAACAAATAGAGCAAGGAGTGTGGTCCTGAGAAGTGATTAGACAAAACAAACACTGACGACAATCCTTGAGGGAAATATGTCTCTCACACTGCCATTTCCCTTTTCTGGGAGTCATGAACTCTCAAAATACAATACAAAAGAAAAGAAAGGAACCCCAAGGTGGCACATAATCTAAAAAAGGCTCAGTATAACTAGCACAGAAAAGAGCACACAGACTGACATTCAACTACGGTGCTCAGACTAGTGGAAATGTACTTCGGAGTTTGGTGCAGCCATACGTCACACCTTTATGCCCGAACACTGATGCAGGGAGCATACATCTGATATGTATGATGCTGATAGACTTAAAGGCTTTGGTATACTGGTCAGACGTAGGACTATCCTAATCAGGAGCTCACAACAACAGTGATACGCAAGGACATCATACTGGACCATAACACGAAACAGACCAGAGAAGTAGAAGTCTGTCTCCCAAAGACACTCTTTAGTCATCATTTCATCCCTTCCCAACACCAGCTGATGCAGAGGTCAAGGTTGTGAGGTTCAGTTCCTGTGATACAGGGTTTGATGCTCTTGTTTGCCTCCTGTGTGATCTTGATCAACTCACTTAACCAGATATTGCTCCTGGGTTGCTGCTGAAAATGGACTGCGTGTCCAGTGGGCCTACCTGGTTAACAAATAGGAAAACTATTACTTATCCCTTCAGACAAGAGCCCCAAAAATCAGCAAATCCTTAGTGTAAAACAATACAGGACGACATACAGGGAGGAGATCAGGTTGCTTCTGTATGGCACCATCCCAACAGCTGCAGAGAAAAAAAAATATACATATATGCGCCCTATCAAATGCTCTACCCCAGTTCTCATATGTGCACTACATACATCAGGACACTTCTGAGCAGTGCCACACCTCTCCAATTACTGCTCATCTGTGAAACCCACACTTACCACCTCAATAGTCAAGCTGGGAAAAATGCCACTCTGCCGTATTCCACCAGCTATCTACTCGGATATTAGATTCATCAATCAAACTAGAATGGCCAGGGTCACAGTCAGGTCTCCACTGCTTCTTGCCATGGAGCTGGCCCAAAAGTGCCTATTCCTTATGACATGTCAGATGAGGGATGTAATGCAAAAAAAGATTGTCACTGGATAAAAAGCCAGGTGGCTAAAATGGAGGCATAATAGATTACTGCTGAAAATCTTTTGCACACAGATGGAAGTGAGAATCACAACCATCATGGCTAAACCCACCTTACATACTGTTTGTGCTACAATCATTAAGAGTACAAAGGTCAGTCCCATCAAAATGTGTTCCAATGATTTTCCAATCATCTACATGTTCCAAGTCTTTAAAAAAAAAAAACTGTCAGGCTTTTTAAGGCTACCTATATCTATTACACCATGCCCAAATGTGGTCCCAAAACGGCACAGCTAAAATGAACTTGTATTATAGAGAACCATGATACCAAAAGTTTATCATTGTCTTTTGCAAAACCATTGCTAAATTATCCTACTTACTGGTCTGGTCAATTTGACCAGACTTTGGCAAAAAACATTTTGATTTAGTTCAGGGTTATGACTTAATTGCCAGATCTTGTCATATCTAGGCGACATGAGGATGACATTTACAAAAAAGGAATTACCTTTTCATAGATCAGATAGGCGACAGAAAAAAAATAAACAGAGGGATCTTGATTCTTATAATACAGAAGGCAAGGCAAAACCAAAACCATTCCACATGGTTTAAACTAGATGACAACCCCCAGTATGAAAATCTTGTTATTGGCTGGAAACAATACTTCGTTCTGCAGAATTTTGTTTTTAATTTACACTCAACAGCTTCTGCACTGTCGTCCCTCTGGCTTAAATTTCATAGTGATAACATGCAGATTGACAAAGATACTTAGTAATATAAAGTACTAACCACCTGCTAACGACACACTTCCACATGAAAACGTAAAACTGTCTGCACAAGTGCAGCTGTTCCTACTTCTAACCTCATAAGCAAGTAATTGACAGTTCATGCAAGACGAGACAATTACGGTTGACTGGAATGCAAAAGTTGATAAAGAATAGTTGTGTAAAATCTTACAATAAACACAGATGTCCTTCTCTTCTATGTTGCAGTATTCTTTACATATAGGTGTCCTCCACCCAAGCGACTCGACATCCGGCCAGCATACAACAGCTTTTAGCTACTTCAGGTACGTGGGATGTCGCACATATGTGCTGCCAACATCAGCCATAAAAGGACATCCATACATACAATCCTCAGAACTGAAATGGCCCAGTAGGAACACCAGAGCAAAAGACAAAATCTGCCATCCAACAAAAACAGCAAGGTATGGGGGTGGAGGTGGGGGTAGAATACTGCAACATAGAAGAGAAGAACATCTATTGTTATGGTAAGATTTTACACAACTATTCAGTGTCCTTTTATTCAATGTTGCAGCATTCTTTACATATGGGAGAATACCAAAGCTTAGTAAGAACCCTGGGAGGAGGAACACACAAAAGAGCTTTCTACAAAGCCATAGAAAATGGCTGTAGCAAACCCTGCCCTAGATCTAGAAATGTTATGCAACTTGTAATGTTTGGTGAAAGTATGAACAGAAGACCAAGTAGCAGCCTCTAAAATGGTGTTAGTATCCAAGCCTTTAAAGAATGTACCTGAGGAAGCAACAGAGCTAGTGGAGTGAGCCTTAACAGGAGCAGAAAGAGTCTTACCATGAAAGTCATAAAACAAATAGACTTAAAAGTCCAAGAAGAAATCGTCTTAGTAAAATAGGCAAACCCAAACCTGGGATGAAAAGAAACAAATAGCTGATCAGAACTCCTGATAGATTTTATTTGGATAAGACTTAAGGCTGAGTTGTCTAAGCACATCCAAGTTGTACAAAATCCCCTCACTGGAGGGCTGAAGAGAAGAAAGTGGGCAATTGAACAGATAACTCATTCATCACCGTGGGCATAAAGGAGGGATTTGTACAGAAAGATACCCTATCCTTGTGAAAAAGAAAAGGTGGAGAAGCCATCAAAGCTTAAATCTCAGAAACCCACCTAGCAGAGGTTAAAGCTAGCAAAAGACCTGTTTTCCAGGTACAAATCTTTAAAGGAAGCTGATACTGCGAGTTCAAAAGGGGCTACAGTAAGCTTCTCTCAGATACAATTCAAATCCCAAGGAGGTGGAACTGGTTTCCTGAGAAGCTTAATATAAGGGATGCCTTTAAGAAAAAGTTTTACTTCCAAAGGTGGAGTTAAAGGCAGACCAGCAGAAATGGCTGACAAGTGAACTTCACTGAAGAATAGGCCAAACCACTCTAACTCACCCAAGGAAGAATGAACTACTGGAACATCCACTGAAAATGGTTCCAGATATCAAGAAAGGCATCAAGTTGAACATTTCTTACATCTGGATAAGCAAGATTTCCTAGTAATGGGTTTCCTAGCCTCCTGAAGAACCCTAAGCACATCCTCTAAAAAGAGATGTATGAAAGGAATCAAAAGTTTGTCACCCACGTCAATTGTAAGATAGATATGGATGAAGTAGAGATCCTTTGTCTTGTGTGAAAAGTTACACTCTGAGGTAACTTGCGATGACTACCACTGGCTAAATGCAGAAGAGGGAACCAATGCTGTCTTGGCCAA
This sequence comes from Protopterus annectens, assembly GCF_019279795.1. Lineage (NCBI taxonomy): Eukaryota > Metazoa > Chordata > Ceratodontiformes > Protopteridae > Protopterus > Protopterus annectens. Next base: position 1,021,202,935 of record NC_056743.1, read on the forward strand.
AAGGTAGTCACCAGCAGGTGCAGAAAGAGTCTTACCATGAAAGTCAGAAAAGAAATCAACTTAAAAATCCAATAAGAATTTGTCTTAAAAATAGGCAAACCCAAACCTGGGATGAAAAGGAACAAATAGAAGTTTATCATGCTGAATTTTGAACAGGACTTTTTTGAATGAGAGGAAAGTGGGGGAAATGCATAGAGAAACATCCCCTTCCATGAGAAAGATATTGTGTCTACCTTCCAAAACAGATAACGTGGGACTCTGGCACAAAATAGAGGAAGTTGTCTGTTCAGAGGACAAGCAAAAAGATCCAGTAAAGAGTACCCCACCGAAGGACCAAGTCCAGAATCACAGTGAAGTATCCATTTGTGGTACTGAGTCATGGACCTGCTTAGTGTCTCTGCCGCAATGTTTTGTGTGGATGAGATATAAACCACTTGAAGAGTTACATTGTACTGAACTGCTAAATCCCATGCCATGGAAGGTTACCTGCAAAGAAGGTAAAATGTTAACTACCCCCCCCCCCCGACTGCTGACATACCAAAGGACTGCAGTGTTGACTGTAAACACTTTTGAGGGCCTGGATGCAAGAGAAGAGGAAAAGCCTATACAGCTAGAGTAAGAGCCCTCATCTCATTAATGTTGATTGGTCTCTCTCTCTCTCTCTCTCTCTCTCACACAAAGAAGAGCTCAAGACCCTGCACCTTCTCTAATGCAAAAGATGCCCCCCAGCCTATGTGTAAGGCATCTCTGACCAGCTCTTGAGTTGGCTGGAGCAGATGAAGAGTAAGTCTTGGTTTCAGAAAAAAAATTTGAATCCACTACAGGAGCTCAGAATTTAGGCACTGGAGAAGAGGGATCACAAACTCCAGAGTGAGCATACTGCAACCAAACATTTTAGGTACCACTGAAATTTCCTCATGTGGAGTTTTGCAAGGGATAGCATAGGTACTGTGGATGCTATACACCGTAGAAGTCTCAGAAACTCCATGGCTGTAATGGAGGGAAGAGGCAGAAGGCTTTCAAAAAAGGAAGCAAAAGACTCCCATTTTTTCTGGTGGAAGAAAAGCCATCATGAGGTCTGTTCTGAACCTGCAACCTAGAAAGATGTGATCTTGTGACGGGGAAAGATTTTTTGAAATTTAATAAACCCCAGATTCTGCAAGGGAGACATGGCAAGCTGGAGACTTTAAATCAACTGCTTTGACTGAGGAGCCAGAAAAAGAAGGTCAGCCAGGTATACCTGAATATCCTTGACCCTCAGGAAAGCAATCACAGGGGCCAAAAGGCAAGGCAGAGAACTCAAAAGTGCAAAGAAGCCACAGAGAAACGTAAAAATGTACTGTAAAGAGAATGGATAGGTATATGAAAGTAGGCATCCTTGATGTCTACAGAAGCCATGTAAGACTGAGGAGGAATCAAAGGAAAAGTCTGTACAGACAGCATGCTGAAAGTTGGCACTTTTAGGAAAGTGCTTAAGTGAGAAAAGTCCAGAATTGGTCTCCAAGGACAGTCTTTTCAGGGGACAAGAAACATTCCTGAGTAAAACCCCCTGCCTCCCTGGTCCACTGGCACATGCTGAACTGTGCCTTGAGAATGTAATTTGCTTAGAACCCGTGGAGACAAAGTCAACTGGTTTGTAGAGGGCTGTGGGAGGGTGGCCTAATGGTTAAGGTGTTTGCCTTGCAAACGCAAGGTGCAGGATTTGAGTCTCACAAGGGATAATTGGCTAGGCTTACAATGGCTCGCAAGGGCAGTTAGCCTAGTACTAATCTATGAACCATGAAAAGAGGAAGTTTTTTTCAAGTCATGAAATATCCTTCATGGATAATAGAAAGAACCCAAGAATCCAGAGTTATACTTGCCCAAGCTGGAAAGGAAAGGGATAGATGAGAGAGGAGTAAGACTTGGAAGAGGTTGGTATTCAAAGATTACTTGGCCTTGCTGGAAAGGGCTGCTGGGATGAAGGGCCAGAACCAGTAGTCAGACTGTGGAGGTTTTCTTGCAGTCTTTTTAGAACCAGAAGCAGCAGCAGTGGAAGAAGATGGACATGTCTGTCTCCTAACAAAGAAATCTTAGTGGGAAAGCTTCTGTGGAATTTTGGAACTGGAGACAAAGAAAGGTGCTTCAAATCTTGAAGTTCTTTTCCCGTCTCTTGTAAGGACTTAAAATAAATCTGCAGCACAGAACCAAAAACAGCAGCATTATCTAGAGGTGCATCCATCAACTTTGCTAAAGGTAGGACCCAAGCATGTGCAGAACTGATGGCCAACGGTATCACAGACTGACCCCACAGAAATAGCGAACCTGCTAGCAGATAGGTTTGGTTAAAATTTCACTCCCTTATCCCCTCCTAACTTACAACAAACCCTCCTCCAAACTTCCCCCCACCTTACATATCTGAAGAGGAAGTCCTCAAAGCCCTGTCCAAGTCAAAGAACACAACCTCTTTGGACCAGATATATCCCAGGCTGTCTTCTAAACAGGCTAAAACATGAACTAGCATCACCACTATGTACCCTTTTCAACCACAGCCCAACCACAAGCTTTGCTCCTGCGGAATGAAAAACAGTTATAGTTATTTCCTTGCACAAAAGACACCTAGCAACAGACCCAGGGAATTACAGACCCATAAGCCTGACCAGCCTCATCTCCAAGGCAAGGAACGTATCATTATGAACCTCATAAATAGACATAGGTGACCTCCAAACCCTAGATGCAACCCAATTCAACTTCGTGAGGGGCAGATCCTGCCTGTGAAATCTGGTGGATTTCTTTTGAAAGTGTGACCAAGGCTATTGATGAGAGAAAATCTGTCCCCACAGCACACTTTGACAAAAGCTTTCGACACAATCTCACATTCAGGCATTACCGATAAACTTAGCAAACTGAATGTAAATCCCTTCACTGTAAGATGGGTTGCCAATTGGCTCACAAACCGGACACACTATCAAAGTGGGTGACGCCATATCAACCAGCAGACCAATTAACAGCAGGGTGCCACAGGGGTCTGTGCTGGGCCCCCTACTGTTTGGTATATACTTCTCAGATTTTCAGGTCAAAACTAAAGGGTTGTGGCTGATCACGTTTGCAAATGACTGGAAACTGGGTGCAATCACTGAATCCCCAAATTATGTCAGTATATGCCAGGAGGGTGTCTCAGACCAATGACTCGTTATTAGTCACAGTCTCAAACTGAATGCAAAGAAATACCTCATTCCTTTCAGCACAATCCCCCTTCACACTATCAAATAGATAATACCCCAAGTACCCATGAAGTGGTAGGGGACTTGGGATCACAGGTTGATTGTGACCTTAACTTCAAATACCACGTATCTCACATGATTAGTAAAGGCATCGCCTCAAGAGCAAAAGTTAACCCCCCTATACTTGGCAGTTATCCAGCCCATAATATCGAGTATGATGCCCCATTCAGTATGTATCGCGCTAAGCACCAACAGTAAATTTGCTGGAAACCTTTGAGGTCTCTCTAAGATCAAGGGCCTCCAGCATGTGCCTTACACAGACAGACTAAAATCACTGTACCATATAGACGTATTAGGGGAGACTTATGCCTGGCCTACAGAGCAACCTAAGATCCAAACCTAATGAACTTATTGCATATCTGTAAATCAAATGGGTCTAGAGCTACCCATTCCAGGGACTTAAATATGGCCTGCAACTTAAATAGAACATGCTGGAGGAACAGATTTATCTCCCATTGACTGCCATGTCTTTGGAACAAGCCACCAATTCATGTGAAACAGAGCTCCTCAATGACACTCTTCAAGAGGAATCTGGATGAGTGGATGAGGCACTGTAAATTCTTACTGGGGGATTGCGCCCACAACCCCCCTGGACATGGGCAGTCATCACTAAATGCAATCGTGGGTACTAATACTTCTACGGTATTGCATTGGATTGAAACTGCTAGGCTTAAAATGACCTCCTAGTCCACAGGATCATAGATCACGGGAGATTTCTAGGCTATGTCTTATGGTAAAGGTTGAAGTCTCACCAAGAGTGTCTTCTAAGGACAAAACCAGAAGCAGCTGCTCTAGAGGATGCTTCAACTGCATCACAACTGCATTTAAACAGTGTGTTTAGTCACTTGTGAAGAAGCTGCTAAGAGAGACATAACTTGATTTTTTAGGTCAGAGTCTGGAAGCTGAGAAAGAGCTTGAGAGGCCTGTGAAAACAGGGCCAATGAATACCTGTGTGTGTGTGTGTGTGTGTGTGTGTGTGTGTGTGTGTGTGTGTGTGTGTGTGTGTGTGTGTGTGTGTGTGTGTGTGTGTATGTATGTATGTGTGTGTTTGACAGTTTATAGCTCTGATAGCCAAAGTGTAAATAGTATAAACTTTCTAACCAAGTCCTTCCATAATTTCTCTCTCCTTATCTGATGAAAGAAGCTTTGAAGAAGGTGACAAACTAGCAAACCTGTCTGAAGCAATGGATACATCTAAAAGAATTTTATAAAAACCTGTTCATGTTAAAATTTTCTTGTAGAAGCACAATCAGTAAATGCACACTTGAGACTTCACCCCGGTAGGTTGCAGAGAAACTAGATAGACTAGGTTTGTGGAAGTAAATGATAAAGTTCAATTGCATTGACAAAAACGAAACCTGGGGCTGACTGTGGTACAGATCATCAGCTACTAGTACACAAAATTAAGCTAAACTTGAAGAAAAGTAAGAATCAGGTACTTGGTAAAAACATAACCTTGAAAATATACCACCCACAGTTCAAAGACACTGCAAAACTGATTTGCTGCATTAGATGCAAATGCCATTTTACCAGAAGATAATTATGGGATGACGTCAACAAAGCTGCATTTGAAGGGAAAAGTCCATGCAAAAAATGGTCAAAACATCCGACCAACAAAACCTGGAATATTGTTCAGAAATGTAAAGAAGTTAAGGCCAGAAGGAGAAAAAACAGAGAAGCAGTTATGGAACGTGGCTGAAATTTCTAGTATGCTGCCACATGAGATAAAATGAAGTACTACAAATACAAAGGTGGCAGAATCAGAGAAACTAGTCTGGCTTATTTAAAACTATGAGGCCTAAACAGAAAATACATGTTCACGGAATAAACCTGTTTCAGGTGCATGGATTGTGGAGCTTAGCTTAATTGTGTGGTCACAGAATCACCCCCCCCCCCCCCCCCACCAAAAGATAAATAAATAATAATGCATATGGGCTGTGGTACTTGGTTTACAGAGTGGTCAAAGTAAACATTTTTTGTCAAGCTGATCACTAATGCATGGCCATGTAATAAACCTTTTGTGTTTCAAGAACATGAATTCTAGAGCTTGGTTTTAATGCATGGTCATTAAATAAACCTTTCGTTTTAAGCATATGGATTCTGGAAGCTTGGCTTAAAGCATGTACATGGGACAAAACTTTTTGCTTCAAGCATTATGGAGTGTGAAGCTTGGTTTAATGTATGGCCAGGGAATACACCTTTCCATTTCAAGTATATGGATTGATATATAAAACCATATAAATGTTTGACATGATCTTTGTACTGTCACATCATGCTAGCCTTGGGTCCTTACCAACTAGCTATTAAGATATTTGGCCCTTCACTCGGAAAGGATTCCATCATTTACTTTTTCTACTGCAACTCCATGCTACCCTTGGGGCCTATGCCCACTGGTTACTAGATAGCCTTTTGTTCAGAAAGTATTCCATTATGTTTCCTACTACATACATCAGGTTAAGTCAGACTGTACTCTCCCCCCTGTACCCTACTCCCTCTCACACTGTGGAATCCCATTTGTCCGAATCTCTCTCTCTCTCTCCCTTGTCTGCACCAAACAGTCTAGGCATCGTACCCCATTTTTAGGGCAGGCTGTTAAAAACAAACCGTGATTCCACCGGTTCTCTTTTAACTCCATTTCAAACACCATGGAAAACCTGTTTCCAGTGCCTCCCCAATTTTATTAGCCCCCACCAAATCCAGAAAACATCTGCATTTGGTTTTAGCTCTTTCTGTCCAGTGTCTTAAGAAAATTGGGAAAACTGCTGTGCGAGAACAAGGAGGGAGAGGATCAGAAAACGACTGGGGGAAACTAGTTGTATTAAAAAAATACTTCACGTATTTTGTGTGAATAGATTTTATACATAATTTTATATATATATATATATATATATATATATATATATATATATATATATATATATATATATATATATATAGAGAGAGAGAGAGAGAGTTTCACTTCTAAATCTTGAAAGCCCAAAATCCTGAATCCCAAAATACTGAGACCAAAATCTTGAAAGTTCAATAAACTGAATCTCATAATATCAAAATAACACAGGACACCAACACTTACTATATTCCAGCACACATCTTACAGAAACAAAAGACAAACCATATTACTCTTCCCCAACAAACTCCACCTGCACCCCCCTTTTGTGTGGGCTGCGCCCCCCACAACCCCTGCTACCTAAATATTTCAACTCCAACATCACACTTCACTACACTAATATGAGTTATGTTGTAGTATAGCAAATTAGAAGCGAACATGACTAAGGTTACAAAAGGCAGTCATGAAGCAAGTAATGGTATGCTTGCCATTTTGTTCTGTGGAGTGCGATCTCGGAATTCATATATTTAAGTAGTGGGGGTGCATGGGGGCTTGCCCCTCTGCTTATAGCTGAAGAACAGGAATAGGTTTCTGTATGTACTTGTGCTGGAATATAGTAAGTGTTGGTGTCCTGTGTTTTTTCGAAATTATGGGATTCAGTATTTTGAGTTTTCAATATTTTGAACTTTCAGGACTTTGGGCTTTCAAGATTTAGAAGTGAACACATACACACACACACACACACACACACACACACACACACACACACACACACACACACACACACACACACTATATATTTATATATCTATATTACACACAAACTCTCACCCATATACATATGTTGTGGAGAAAATACGAGTATGAGTGAAAGAAAATCCATTTTCAGGTGATGATGGGAGGTGAAGTTAAAGAAATTTAAGATGACACAGGACAGACCTGAGGTAATAAATATCACAGGTGAGACAGAAGTTTACAACTTAGTCTACAGTCACAACACATTTAACGGGCCAAGCCACTCATCTGATGGTTGAATCCGTTTCTGCCTTTACATGGAGACGAAAACAAAGTAAATAGAAGAGGCACAATGTAAATAAGAAACCTGAAAATCCGCATTTACAAGAACATAGTCTATGGATAAGAAAGGGGCCTTTCCCATTGTTGAGTTGTTAACTCAACAGTTTAGTAGCTTGGGCTAAAACTGTAAATTGAATCTCTTAGTGGTGACGTCTGTCAAACCACATGCACCAACAACTATTCAGCTAAGACTATTTCTAAGAAAATAAATATTTAAATAAATTAAAATAAATATATGGTTGTCCATTTAAGTTGTTGCCAGCTGTCACCAGTATCCTGTAAATTTCATTTGTAATGTATTTCAGAGTAGACTGCAAACAGCAATCAGCACAATCAAATTATGCAGTCAAAAACATAAGGGTGTAACACCATTTGTTGCTGTATAAGATACTGGTTTCTCTAAGTGACAATGCTGAGGGTACATCACTTCTGTACAAAACAACTAATGTTGTTGTTGTTGTATCTTTCGGCTTTTCCCGGTTAGGGGTCGCCACAATGGAACTCCGGTCCGCTAATGATTGGCAGTAGATTTTTACGTACCAAGTTGCCAGCTCTGACACACAACCTTCAACGAAGGTACGCCCATTCACGCACGTCTCCACACAGAAGACGCTTTAGCTGAGAACCGAACAGGACAACGTCTTACTGTGAGGTGACAACACTACCGCAGCACCACCACCACAGTAGCACAAAACAACTAATGTAGTTTGTTAAAATCTAACTTGAAACAATCTCCTAGATGGATGGAAACACATTTGCATTCTCTATCAAACAGGAAGTCTGGCAGAAATCACCTATCAGATAAGAAATTAAACAGCCAGGAATGACTGTTCAGTTCAGACTCAAGAGGCGAAGAACCCAATTTGTCAAGATAGTTATCTACAGATTCTTTGTTTACTAGGAATTTAAATGCTTCACTGATAAGCGCTGTACAAATAAAGGTTCTGTACAAAATGTGATAAAGGCAACTTGTCAGGAAGACTACATAAAAAGGAGGAAAGACCACCCCTGAACAAGGTGTAGAAACGCTTTTCTAAGGAGATGGAACCGAGGAGCTCTCCTAAAGGATGCCTCATTACTGCATGACCAAATCAGAGAAGATAGCAGATTTCAAAGGATCAGAACAAGGCTAAGCCAAGGACGCTCTCTACCACAGGTTTCCAAACATACATTTAAGACAGTCAACAGCCCCCTCACCAGCTAATTTGAGGGCTCTACCAAGAGATAAAGGCTCAAAAACTTCCAAACTGGCAGCAGTACCCAGTTTGTGCAGGACCTTACAGGCACGTAGTATATGACCTGGCAGTGACTTATCAGCCACCACAGATCTCACATCTGATCAGCAGGATACTTTTGGAAAGAAGCAACACTGACCTTCTTGTTGACTGACTGAAAAAAATAAATAAATAAAACTCAAAGTAATACTGAAATATCACTATTCAATTAAAGAAGATACACCAAGCAAAAGCGAAGAAGCAAAGCAGTGACCTGCTGATGCATCTGTCACAATATATGCGGAAAGTCTGAAAATTAAGGCCATGATGTGGAGCAGAAAGATTCACAACAGTGCATGTCTCATGCAAACACAAGGAAACTACAACACACAAGGTAGGAGGGGAAAGCAGAGTACCTGTATACGTTTTTCAAAGTAAAATTCATCAGAGAGCTGTGTGGCACTAAAGTCACAATTCCAATACAGAGTTCATCAACAGCAAATATGCCAGGTTGCCACAAAAGCAGAACTGTAAAGAATGGCAATTGTTACAGTGACAACAACCACAGAAATTTTGTGTGTGTGTGTGTTTTGGGGGGCAAGATGAAGTGCCCCCCCTCCCCCCCGTACACCTTATTTGTATGCCACAAGTATGTCCTTTGGCATTCAGAAGACCTGTTTAGAGGACAAAGTAATAGGCTCTTTTAGCAGCACAACACAAACTCTGAACAATAATACTTGTTAAATGCCCTCTTACAGAAATCAAGAGGCTGTAACTACAAAACTGAGCAGCACAGACTTTTACTGTGCTGAACAGACACAGTAATTCAAACCCTTAAAGGTGGTTTGCTCAGTGGGTATTGATACAGTTTCTCCACTCTCACATTTTTAGTTCTGGTGTTGCCAAACCATTGCCTGTACCATATAACAAAGCAGGTGCTTTAAACTGTAACCAGCTATATATCTATCTCCACACTGCACAACTTTTTCTGAGTGCCAGGGAAAAAAATCATCCACATTAGTAAAGGTAATTGTCCCAAAATGACCAACCCTTTTTGAAATGTTAAAACAGTGACCAAGATTACAAGCACAAATCATGTACAGAATTAATGCTGTCCTTAATGCTCTCTTTTGTCCTTTATAAAAAGTCTAAGGATTACCAAATACCTGTCAACAGTAGAAGTGCTGCTATTCTTCCTAGTTCTCCCAATATACAACTTCGTCACCTGGGGTTTGAGCAAATCCAGACAACATCTCCCAACTTGCTGTTTTACAAAACGGAGAAAAGGTCTAGGACAGCAATTCAGGAGCACATTTACAAAACTAGAACTATTCACAGTCAGTCAATAAAATAAATAATTTCTGTTAAGATGCACTTCTGTGCACAAAGCAAATCTGTAAAATTATTTGTTCTTCATGCTTCGCCATTAACGCAAATATTTTCAGCATGATCCAGACACTTGGGGTGGGGGGGGGGGGGGTTGGAATCCATGAAAATGTCAGAGACAGAAGAAAGGCACACATGTACACACACATTCTTGCATCTCAGTAAGCAGAAATACAGTGCAGCCAGTTAACAGTTGTTCACACATTTGGCTATACCAAACGTTCTTAATTTACTTGTGGGTAGGCATAAATCTATTCAAAGAATTAAAAAGCATTAAATGTACTTGTAATGCTAATTACACATTCACAGATGCAGTCACACTTTTACAAAGAGTATTTTTTTCATGTTTTCATCTTGAGAGGACTTTTAACTTCTGCTGAACATGGAATCCTACTAGAAGCACCTGCCCTCATATGCTATCACATACAATTACTGTAGCAAGCATAATGATGCAAGGGGTTCATAGAAACTAAATTTCTACAACATGCCCCCCTTCATTAACTGTCTTATAAATAAAAACCCACAGGAAAACATACAGCTATTAATTTTTGCCAAACTACTAATCTGGAAATTAACTGTTTTGCAACTATTTATCAATTATCTCTATTACTGACTGCCCCCAAAATTAAACCGGTACTTCCTGTATGTACACAAGACATGATAGTAGGTATTTGCAATAAACTTCTCTGTTTGTCAGGTGCTTTCAATACACTTCTGCTCTCAGCGGGAGTTTTAAAAGTTATGTTAACATAGAATGTGACAGAAAAGTGATTGCATCAGTGAAGATGTGATCACAGTTCTAAGTGCATTTAACTTAAAACACTTCAAAAACCTTTGCACTACATCTTTTAAGATGCTTAATGTTTCAGTGCTGTGGTCATGCCAATTCCTGAATGCAGCTTCATAACACAATCAACTAATCAGTCATGTATTAATGGATGGGAAGTATTAATGATTCCACACCTGTCTGTCCTGGAAAGTTTATGCATTAGAGATCAGTTAACAGTCAAGGTTACATCAACCACCCCTAGTCATTTGAGTTCCGTTGGACGGGTACCATGTTTACACTTCTTTATTAGTTAGGCATTCACACATCAGATGTGCAAATACTCTTTATTGAGTGGGTGAATGCCCCAAGTACACCCTTCTGTGATCATCTAAGTTCTGCATTGGTGTTGAAGTCGTCAGTACTGGACCCGCAAAGAAATATACCAGGCCATCATCAGACACTTGTAGGTGTAAAGTACTGGACCCATGCAGTTATATTCAAGTTGTGCAAGGACTACAAAGAAATCATGTGCAATGAAAAACAAGAGAAGGTAGTAAGGCAGTTCAGTATTCACCTGCTTGTTGATGCATTAATCTGAGAGTTTCCACTGAGTTCCCTTGGCAAGACTGGGCATTGGTCTGGCCTCTAATGCCAATGCTCCCAGTGGCTACTGATTCTGCAGGATATAAAATGCTAGATAAACATCCTGTTGCCACCATCAGCAATATACCCCCCCTCACAATTGTGCTGCAACTTGTGGAAATAACCGGCCAGATTACACATACCCAAGAACATAATACAAGAATTAAAATAAAATGAAACATACCTCAGGCATCCAGTTATCTGGGTTAAGTGCCCCCTTTCCAGCATCCTAGAATGACACATCAACAAAGATTATTCACCTCGTACAGAACATCCTTCCATGGGCTCTTGGCCATACCATACAGATACTAAATAACATACAGGAATAAAGACACTATTCTTAACTTTGTATCATTCATTTGTAAATGGTTTGACCAATCACATCACAGGCAGATGATATCTTTCTCACTTTTACATATTTTGCACAGCATATCCCACCTACCTACACTAAGCACATTATGTCAGATATTTTTTATAATGCTCACATACATCTGTATCAAGAGTTATTAACCATTCTATCATTTCTAACTTTTGGGCACCCATTCCTCCCAATGACCACCAAGGTCCCCATCCCTTTAAGGCCTAGTCATGCTTTCTGCATCCTGGTGTCTAGGGATGTCAACAACAGACAAGAAACTGTCATTATTCAAAAGGGAGCTGGAATGATTTTCTTTTTTGTAATGCTCGTTCTTAACATCCTTCTTCCCTCTGTTAGCTAGATGGTCCAGCTGCAGTGATCACTTACTTACATCCACTAATCTGGCTAGAGTGCCATACTCTCCAAGGAAACTCCCCCACCAAACCTTTCATATACACAGTACATATCTGCAGTGAACTGGGATGGAACCAACCTCTCTCACAATAAATATGCTAGAGATGCAGCAGCTACTCCCTCTTGCCCTGCCTCGACACACACATCCAGTTTGTTAACCAATCATGTGGCCCCTGAGGCCCAAAGCTCCACCTCCTTGTTGCCATGGAACTGACTTGTTAAGCATCATGCCACATGTCTCCAACAGACTGGCGGCCAGGAGATCACAAATATCAATTTAATTATAGCACATCTTGTAATTGCAAGACATTTTACAGCCCAATTTTGCAGAAGTAGGTGGTTTAAAAAGCCACTACATTCATTACCTATACCCTAACCACAGAACTTAACCAAAAAAAAGTCCTCTCTGCTCCCCTGGTCAGGCTCTTGTATCTAGAGCATCTGATCTAGTACGGACTAGACAAAATAAAACACTAAACTACACTGTGCAGATTATCCCATTCACATACAATATAAAGCATGTAACAGCAAGGACATACTGCATCTACTTCACATCTGTACAAACATTTATATTTCACATTTACTCGTATTAAGCAACAAATATAAAGAGTTTCGGAGCATAAAATGCATAAGAAGCCCTTTTTTTTTTTTTTTTTTTTTTTTTTTTAAAACACAAAAGTAATGTGCATTAACCAAAGAGGAACTCCTGCCAATAGTTCTCTGGACCGCAATAGGCACATGGTGTTAACTTCAGAAGCTCCAATCATAAGAAGTGGACTATGCCAAACTGGCTCTTTTTTCACTCAAAGCTAGGTATAAAAACTAAGACGTCTGCACAACTGTTACAATTTATGAGCAAATTAATTAAATTATAGCGCAGACTGACATTCTACCCATTAATATAATGGTGCAGTAAACACTTACACTGCAATTACTAATCTTAAGGAAGTGAATTCCATAGAACCAGCCATCCATTTTCCAATAATTTATTGTATGCCATCTACGGCTGCAGTTGAACTGGAGTTTATCCTGGTAAGCAATGAACTTAATGCACAAATCCCAGATGGGATACCAGTCCACTAAAGATGCATGTACGTGTACACGTGAGCACACACACACACACACACACACACACACACACACACACACACACACACACACAACTATCCTTGGAATGCAAGATTAAACTAAATCACTCAGCAAAACATGCTAGCCAATCATAGAAAGACACGCAGAGTCCACAGTGAAGGCACTCTGACCAGGACCAAACCTCAAAATATTGCTGCTTCCCAGTGCTTGGGTAAGTACTGCACAATTATGCTGTATTAACCACATATGCTAAACGCTTTGCTGCAACACAGCAAGACATGATCTGGAATGTAAGAGAAAATAGGAGGCAGCCCAAGACTTTTAAAATTTAGTCCAGGGGCATTCAGAAGTGAACAGGTAAGTGGGGCAACAATGCAAGGAAAGACGTAGGAAAATAGAGTGCTTAAGTAGGAGTGCTACTATCTGAAGCAATGGCAGACACCCTACACTTTAAACAATGCTACAGCTGTGCTACATCTCTGGAAATTGCAGCATAAAAAAATAAGTTATCTACTCACCATAACGTTCCATGTTCGTAGTCCATCTCACCCTTCAGTTTTACATAAGGGTTCGGAGCCAATCCTCGGCTCCAACTCTGCCGATTTACAAGCTCAAAGACTTCTGGTTGGCTCGTGGCTAAGCAGGTATCCCATAGTGCACCAGTACAAACCCCAGATCTTGTACGCTGCTCACTAGAAGAAAAAACCCATAACAGACAAACCAATACAAGAGGGTCTGCAACCAAAGATAAACCAAATTATTATTATTGTTATCTCCAGATCTTCCAGGATGGGGGCAGGAGGGCGGGTTGGTAAAAATGAAGGGTGAGATGGACTACCAACATGGAACGTTATGGTGAGTACATAACTTCTTTATGTTGTGTAGTCCAATCTCACCTTCATTTTTACATATGAGACAGTGTCCCTAGCGCCTTATTCTTGGGTGGCTCACTGGAAAATGCTCCTAAGCACCGTGGAGCCAAAGGATGCTCTATCCCTGGAAGCTAAATCCAATTTGTAATGTGTAATAAAAGTGTGAGGGTTAGCCCACGTAGCTGCTGCACAAATATTATCAAGTAGGACCCTGGCTTGAAAGGCTGCAGAGGTAGACAGTGACCTGGTAGAATGAGCGTTGATCCTGCAGGGTAAAGGTATGCCCTCCGAACTGTATATAAAGGCTATGCAACTGGAAATCCAGTTAGATAGTGTCACTTTAGAAACTGGTAAGCCCAATCTGGAGTCAGAAAAGGAAATGAATAAGTTTATCCAATTTCCTAAATTCCTTGGTCCGCTGTAAATAAAAACGTAGTTGTCTATGAACGTCCAGCTGATGAAAACGGTACTCAGCTGCATTACAGTGATTAGGGAAGAAAATTGGGAGTTCTATGGTTTGATTTAAGGTAGCAGGGGAAAAAACTTTGGGGATAAAGGAGGGATTAGTACGCAGTGACATCCTGTCCTTGTGAAAGTTCAAATAAGGTGGCTTAACAGACAAGGCTTGTAGCTCCGATACCAGTCTAGCTGACGTAATAGCTACCAAAAACAAAGTCTTCCAAGACAAAAATTTCAATGAAGAGGAGTGTGAAGGTTCAAACAGGGGAGAAGTCAGTTTGGACAACACAAAATTTAAATCCCAAGAAGCCACAGGTTCTTGCAGTGGTGGTCTCAAAAGAGTGATTCCTTTCAAAAAGGTCTTGCATAGCTTAAGAAACATTAAACTGTTATCTGGAAACCCTAAGTCTGAAACTGAGAAATCACCACCAATTGGACTCCGACATTGGCGGCAGCTCCTTGCTGAAAAAGCTCAGAGAGAAATTCCAAAATCACAGGGATAGAAGCAGTGTAGGGATCTACATTAATTTTCTGTGCCCAAATAGAAAATCTTTTCCATTTACTGCCATACAGCCTCCTAGTTGAAGGCTTATGGGAGGACATAAGAACATGTGATACTGAGGATGATACATCATGAAGCCTAACCAGGAATGGAACTGGAGCAGCCATGCTGTCAACCTGAGGGTGTGGACTGAGGGATGTAGCAAACCTGACATGCGAGTCAACAGAGCTGGGTCCAGGATCCAAGGATCGTCCAGGAGAAGAGGCTCGAGAAAAGGGAACCAGACCTGACTAGGCAGTAAGGAGCAATGAGGATCAACTTGCTTCCCAGCCGACTGGCTTTCTGAATCACTTTGGAAATGAGAGGAAATGGAGGAAAAGCATACAGAAGTCCCATGGGCCAATCGTGAGCCAGAGTGTCTCTGGGTGTCTCCCCCGGAGGGGAAATGAGGGAAAAATAGCTGCTGCATTTGGTACTGACTGGGCTGGCAAAGAGGTTGAAGCAAGGCTGTCCCCATTTGCGGAAAAACTGTTCCGCTGTTTCCTGTTTCAGAGACCACTTGTGAGGCAGTAGGTTCGTCCGGCTGAGCTTGTCGCCTATCACGTTGGTCGTCCCTGGAATGTGCGTTGCAAAGTGCAGGGAAGAAATCGCCCAAACTCACATGGCCTCTCGACAGAGTGGGTAAGATCTGGTACCGCCCTGTTTGTTGATATACCAAACTACCGACATGCTGTTTGACTGGATCGCAATAGTCCCGAGAGGAAGAAGGTCTTGAAGTGCTTGCAACGCCAGGAGCATCACCCTCATCTCCAGAACACTGATATGCAGGTGAGCCTCGTGTTCTTGCCATGTGCCTTGGACAGTCCTGCAGAGATCATGCCCCCCACCCGATCTGGGAGGCATCCGTGGTCACAGTCGCAACACGTTGGGCAGGAACAAAGGGAGCGCCCGTGATCAACTGGTTGGGAGCTATCCACCAAAGAAGGTCCTTCTTGCATGATTCCGTCAGCAGGATAGGATGACTCAGCGGGAGATATTGGAAGGACTATTGGGAAGACAGAAGCCACTGGAGAATTCTCATGTGCAACCTGGCTAATGGTACTAATAGAATGGTGGAAGCCATAGTCCCGAGGAGCTGAAGAATCCACTTCGCTTTGACCTTCCGCAATGGAAGAAGATGCTGAATTTGAAAGATTAAGTTTTGTGCCCTGACGGCGGGGAGATGAGCCGTCATGTTCACTGTGTCTACCTCTGCACCTATAAAAATCACAGACAGAGGGCAATAATGCAGATTTTTCCCAATTTATGTAGATCCCTAACTAAGCACAAAGTTGAATAGTGGCGTCTCTGTTTTGGAGGAGTAGATGCCTGGTGGGGGCGGTCAGGAGCCAGTCGTCCAAATACGGAAACACCTGGAAATCTTGATGTCTCAAGTGAGCTGTCACTACTGCCATGCATTTGGTGAACACCCTAGGGGCTGTGGTGAGACCAAAGGGCAGAGCACAAAACTGATAATGACTGGCTCCCAGCCGGAAGTGTAGACGACTCCTGGACGCCTTGTCCATTTTTATATGGTAGTAAGTGTCTTGGAGATCTAGAGAGCACATCCAATAGTCTTTCCCTAACAACGGGAGTATCGACTGCAGAGTTACCATCCAAAACTTGTCCTTCACGGATTCATTTAACCTGCTGAGGTCCAATATTGGCCTCCAATCTCCAGTTCGTTTTGGTACCAAAAAGAACCCGGAGAAAGTTCCAGATCCTATATGGTCCTGGGACAGACTGGATGACTCTTTTTAAAAGCAACTTGTTGATCTCCACAGTTGCCTGATCCCTGTGATTGGGTGGTACAACTGGGATCTTCTTAGGAACAAATGGTGGAAGGGAAAGGGGTATAATATAGCCTCTGGTAACCAACTTTTTGTACCCACTTGTCTTGAGTGATATTTAGCCAGGCTTCTGGATACAAAGAAATGCGACCCCCCGACCGTTCCCAGAGAAACGCAGTCGGGCCTCACATCAGGAGTGCTGATAAGGCAGTCCCCGAAAGGAATCACGGCCTTGCTGGTATTGCGGACCACCCTTGCCTCAAGGGCGACGTCTCCCATTTCCTCCTCCTCCCCTGAAGGAGGATACACCCTGTGTGTTCGAAAAGACCCTCTGGGACTTTTTGAACCACATTTTACCACTCCTTTGACCTTTGAGGTATGGTCGAGAGGGAACAGTAAAATTTACTCCCATGGCAGAAAGCGTCTTTCCTTCTTGCTCACACCTAGTGAGGGTGTCCTTCACCTTGGAGCCAAACAATGAGGAACCATCAAATGGGGCATTGGTGAAAGTAGACTTCCGGTTCCACAAAATTACACAAGCGCATCCAGGAGTGACGCCTTAGGGCAACTCCTGAACCCACTGCTCTACTCGCTCCAGTCACATAGGGAGATAAGCCGCATGGAGGAGTTAACTATAGAACTTAAGGTGGACAGCTGAGCAGAGATCTTGTCAGGGACTCCCTCAGTACATGCACCTTGTATAGAATCTTCTAACTCCTTGAGGAGATCCCTCTCTAATCTCGTGAAGTGAGTGAGATAGTTCAACGATCCAAGGGTAAATGCCGCTGAACTAAAGATACGCTTCCCAAATATGTCCATCTGTCGAGAATCCTTATTTGGTGGATGAACAGAAGTCTCCGCCAGCTCCTTCCTTGTGGCCACTGCCACCACCAGGGCATCTACGGGAACGCCCATAGACAAAAAACTCTTTACCAGGAGGGGCAGACAGAAACTTACTGGGTCTCCTGGAGACTGGCTCCATGGCGAGTATCCCACACATTTTGACTAACTAGATCCATTAGTTTGTCAAAAGGTGGAGACACCCAAGAGGCAGAAAGTTGAGACCCGAAAGCCTTCAGGTACACCAACTACTCATCAGGAGGGTTGACAGTGAGCCAGTCGCACCTTTGCTTAAGAATCTCCAAGATCCACGAAGGAGACATCAGAGGACGACTTGGGGGACCTTTCAGACTCCTTGAAGTCTGTGTCCGATGTCAAGGACTCATCCTGGGAGTCAACATGCTTCCTCTTACATAGCCTCTTCCGGGGAGGCTCCTTGAAAGGGCATTCCGGGGAGGCCTCGGAAGAGTGGGGGCCAACAGCCAATGGATCCTGAGGCTGAGGGTCTCTGCTGTCTCCACAGAGAGTAGGGGCTGAGACCGTAGTGAGTGCTCTCGGGGGAAAAAGTGCTGGTACCACTGGTAGGGGCTGGAGAATGAGATAGCATGCTCCTCATCATCTCAAACGCAGACCTCTCCAGCTCCGAAGACATCCCCCGCTCCGAAGAGACAAAGGTTGACGTCAGAGCCAGAGCAGTCGGCTCAGAGATGGATTCTGGGTCCGAGCTCACCCTGGCCGACACACCGAGAGGAAGGCTCGGAACCAAAGAAGATAGATTCCCTACCCTCCCTGTCAGCACCAACAGGAGAGCTTCGGCCCCTGGACACAGACGGCACTGAGCATGTCGGAGCCGAACCTGGCTCCAAAGCAGCGACAAAGGAAGCTGGAACCGACAGTACCTTCAGTGGTACCAAGCACTCTGGCTCCGAAGGGCCAACATGGCTCGGTGGAGGAATAGCAGACAAGGGCAAAGCTGGATTGAGTGGCTCCTGTGCCAACTGGGTCAGAGCCAACAATAATTTTGATAAGGCAGACAACTTTAGGAGTCTCAAAACTACCCTCTCCACATCTTCTTCCGAAAGGCTCCTGGAAGATCTGGAAGACATAGTAGGGGATCATGATCTAGGGGGCACTGGAGACTTTTAGTAACATGGAAACTGGTAGGGAATCCACAGACCGGCTCCGAGAAGCAGATTCAATTGGTTCCGAGATCGGCTCAGAAACACTTGGAACCGACTGACACCACAATAGTGCTCTCCTCTGGCTCCGAAGGCAGTGGAGTCGAGGAGGCAGATTTTGACCATTTAAAAGGCGGCTCCAAGACACCAGCTGGCACCAGAGAAGGCCTTTATGAAGACTTAGATTTGCCAGCCTTGGAGGAAGCCGAAGAACTGGACAGAACTTCCCCAAAAGATGGTTTTAGTAGACCCTTGAGTATAAGCTTGTTCTTTCTCTCCTGTAACACCCTAGGAGAGAAAGCATGGCAGAACAAGCACGATTCCTGCAGGTGGATGGCCCCTAAACAGTAGACACAGCTACTGTGGCCATCTGTTAAAGACATCTTTTGGGAGCATTTCATGCACTTCTTAAAACCCGAAGGTTTGTGCTCCTTACTCTCTTTAGACATCACACACACACACACACACACACACACACACACACACACACACACACACACACACACACACACACACACACAAGGAAAAAGAAGACACACACACACGAAAGGAAGAAGAAGAAGAATGAGGGAAGAGGACTAGGTCCTCTAACTAAAATGGGCCTAGCCCTACAGAAGAAAGTACCATGAGGACTAGGTCCTCTAACTTAAACGGGCCTAGCCCGGTGGAACAGAAACTAGGTCTTTTAATTTAAACAGACCAGAAAACATGCACACACAGAAACCTGTATATAACTCTATGTGGAACAAACAGAAGAAAAAACTACCGTACTAAGGGATGAACTCCAACCCTTAGCAAATAACCAGCGGATCCCCGCCAAAAATACAATACCACATTAAGGAAACTAAGCTGCCAATAACAGTCTTGGAAGACAACAGAATAACAGGAGCCCCTGTTAACTATCAGCGGAAAACCGCCACAAACTAACAAACTACCTGATAAGGAAAAAAAAAAAAAAAAAAAAAAAAAAAAAAACAACGCAACGGTGCCTTCAAGAACTTTAAACTGGCACACAGGATACCAAACTAACAACAAGTTTAAACTAAAAATGCACCGAAAAGGGCAAACAACACTACTGCCTAAGATAATATCACCTTACAACACCGTAATAACTGTAATACAAAATTTACATAGAAGAATTTTAACACTTAGCCAGAGCCAAGATAAGCACAACCGAACTCGTCGACGCAGCAAACGACATCTGGTGTTTGTACTAGTGCACTATGGGATACCTGCTTAGCCACGAGCCAACCAGAAGTCTTCGAGCTTGTAAATCAGTAGAGTTGGAGCTGAGGATCGGCTCCGAACCCATATGTAAAAATGAAGGGTTAGATGGACTACCAACAAGGAACTTTATGGTGAGTACATAACTTCTTTTTTTATGCTGCAATTTCCGGAGATGTAGCACAGCTGTAGCGAACCCATATGTAAAAATGAAGGCATGATTGGACTACACAACATTTACAGTTAATACTTTTTAAATACTTAATCTGAGACAACAACTGGCAACCCAGATTCTGAAGTAAGAAGCCAACATAGCGAGATATCTTAGACAGCTTTAAAAAAAGCAATGGAGGAAGGAATATCTCCATTGCCTTTTTTTTTTTTTTTTTTTTTTTTTTTAAAGACATCTCGCTACGTTAAACTCTTAACATAGCGAGACACCTTTTAAAAAGCAACGGAGAGCTTCCTTTCTCCGTTGCTTCCACACACGGCTCTGATGTGCTGCGTAAGCATAAATGCACAGTACATCAGAACTGCCACAGAATACTGGACAGCTGCGGAAGGGCAGCAAGAAGGCATTATACAATGCCATTATTTAAGAAAAGTAAGTGTTTTTTTTCTTAAATAATGTCATTGTATAATAGCAATAACCCACCTCTGGGTGTGGGTAATGCTGGATTTACCCACGGTTGTCTTTGTTTGGCCACTCGGGCTTCGCTCTTGTGACCAAACCACACCAACCGTGAGTAAATCCAGCATTACCCACACCCAGGCATGGGTTATTACTTAAATACACATGCAGGGTAAAGCCATGGGTTCCCCAATGGCCCACTCAACAGAAGTACTTACAAGTGTTGAGAAGTCCCGAACAGCACTGCCTGGGCTTTAGTGCAACATCATTGTGAATTATTCATAAACTGAGCAAAGGTTTCTGAAAGTAACAAAGCATGACCCATCAGCATCTGTGTCAGGACTACAAATGGTAGATAAATTAATCAACACACCGAAAGGTGCACCGATAACGGATCCCTGTAGAACACCATTAATAAGGGGTAGCGATGCAAACAATGAGCTTTTACAGGAAAAAAAAAAACTAAAAGTATACTACTAAACTTTGTGGCTGCAACATTTAAAGTTTAGTTCTGTAGTCAACTTGTTCCACAAAACTAGATCACAGGATTCCAAATTACTGCTAAAATGAGAGAACACATTTGCTTTATTCTACAATGACAAGTAAAAAAAAAACAGAAACACAACACAGCTAGATGGCGAAGTAGAAAGACTCCCAGAGGTAGGACATTTTTAATAAAACTTGAAAGGTCCCTTTTCTCATACCAGTGAGAAATATTGGGCTTATTTATTTAACATTTGTTGACCATGAAAGTCTGACTCGGACAGAGCTTATTTTCAATGGAGGGCCAGGGAGAAGTGCTCCAGATGCATGCACGGATTTTTGGAATGTGGGAGGAAATCCAAGTACCCAAAGGAAACCCACATGAACACAGGAAGGATATGCATGCACCACACAAAAGGAACACCAGCCGAGGGTTGAACTGGAGAACCTCTTGCTGTGATACAACAATGTTAACCGATGCACCACTGCACCTCCCATGGCAAAAGAACCACCACAAGCGCCTAAATAAATGTAGAGTATTAACCACCTCCTCCAAGTCTACCACAACCTGGAATAGTCGTAAGATGACAGTTCACCTCTGAAAGTGTAAGAGGCCATAATGACAAAAGTTTAAAAGCCAAAGATGTCTTTCAGATGACAAAGTTAAAACCGCAAAAAAAAAAATTCTCTGGACAATCTTTGCAACCAGTTCTAGTGAACACCAAAGAGCATCATTTAGACCAAATGTAGCTTTGGGTGAAATCTTACTTTACCAACTAAAAAAAATGCTTTCATTTCATAAACGTTAAGGTTTGACAGAAAAAAAAATGACAATTTGGTATAAACAAGTTTTAAGATTTAGTTTATTGTAGACGTTTGAGTGTGGTCCCATCTCTCTCCATTTCATCTAGGTAATCTTGTTTCTTTCCATCTGCTAAAACTATGCTGTTTGACTGGCTAAGCATACTAGCCATGCATACAGTATTTTTGTCCTTGCGGCCTGGGTCGTGGCTGGAAAGAAAGATCAGAAGAGCCAGTGCAAGTACTAATAAGAGTATATTCTGCAAGCAATACTTGGTTAACTGCCTTTTCAAATGAAACATGCTTAAAATGGTATCAGAATAAGTACGAAATCTGCAGATTTCAAGGGAAGCCAAGCACTCCACACTGAAGGGGGCTAAGCCCCCCTCCACTCCAAGATAAACAGCTTCAAAGGCTGTTGTACCTCTACACAATGAAATCTCCCCCTTGTAGCAACTTTAGTACAAAATGCTCCCTCTGGCCACTTCAGTCTTGTTCAACTGATATTATTTCTATTAACATGTTGGTCAAGGCTTTACAACAAATTCTGAGGTTTAACCAGGACTGTTCTACCAGGCCAACAAGCTTAAACTTTAAAATCATTCAGGGCTCTGTCACTATTACATATGCTCTAAGAGAACATTCAGCCTCAGGGCTTTACAAACCTTGATCCACAGGTCCTTAACAAGGAAGTATGTTTCTTGAACAGCTTATACTGCATTAAGAAATTCCTCTACTGCAATACCAGTCATCCTGACAAATGACAGACTCCAACCCAAACAAGTCAATTCATTAAGGAAGAGTAAAAGGGGATCAGATGCAAGAGAGGAAAATGAAACACACCAAAAAGGACTAGAGTCCAAATAAGATAAAATTAAGAACAAGTAACTGTGGATCAGACACACACACACACAAAACACGATGGCTAGGTTACCTACAGTAAACTGAATATCATCAGAACACCGAAAAATAAAACCTACACGACTCAAACACCTATATTTGAAAAGGAATTTTTAAATTTAAGGTTACATCCCTGATCAAAACAAATGAAGGACTAGTAGATGTACATGAAAACCGTGGCAATTCTAAACTTGAGTCACTCTCCAAAAAAAGACTGAGTTTTCACAATGATCAGACTCAAAGTCAAGGAAAAAGAAATATTTCTGTTCATCACAGTAAAGCTATTCAACTAGATCTTTCACCTTAACCTTTAAATGTGGAGAGAATGACAAGCATGGTCAGTAAATGTCAACATTAAAAAAAAAGCCTTCATTCACAATTAGCCAAAGTACAAGAAAGGTTACATTTATTTCTGATGTAGCCAGCACTAAAAGTGGCAGTCTTGATTCTAGGGTGAAAAGCACAGAAAAAAAGTCAAGTAAATTGGGATTAGCCTGAATATCCCCCAAAGTGATCTGCAATAAAACCAAATAACATTTGTGTTTTAACCATTTCTCCCCAAATATTCAAGAAAAATGTGCTGTATAAATATCTACAAGACGTGTTAGCAATCAGAGAATGAACTGCTCCATCAAGCAACTTTGCAGTGTAAAGATAGGCCTCAAACTTTAATACAGCTGAAGACCGACAAGAAAATCTGTGCAGTCACAGTGAGGTGAAGGTGGAGAAGAAAAATTAGTTAAATAGAAACTTGGTAAAATCAAAAGTAAGCCAAAGTAAGAATGTGTTCAGCTAATGCGATATACAGACTAGTAGCCAATACATAAATACTACTAAATGACCACCAAATGCACTACAGCAAGTACACAGCCAGTGCCATCTAGTAATGGGGAATCACTGTAGTGCAAGAAAACTAACTGTACCACCACTAATAAAAGTGAATTAAGCAATTAGCAGTTGCACAATTAAGTGGATAAGCAATGGTAACAGGGTCAGACTCAAAGACAGTAGCAACTATTATAATAAACAATCTAAAATAAACTTTAAGGTCATAATTCAAAATAGTTAAACAGTCTACTAAAAAAAAAATTCAAACGTACAATAGGAATAATTAAATGCCAAATATTTCAGGGGCATTAAAACGTGGATAGAAAAAAAATATGCTGCTTTCAATATCCTCCCCAATTTCTGAACACAGAAAGTACATTAACTTCCAGGTTATCATTAAAATAAAACAACTAAAAGCACCATAAAATGATGAATTAAGAATATGCCTCAGAAAATGGAAAGCTACTTACTGTAATGTCAGAACAAGGTTGACCATTTCACCCATCATCTCTAAGATTAAGACTGGTAGGCACTTAGCTCATTCCACAAAACTTTGCTAGTCTACCTTTGTCCCTACCTGACCTCTTGGGCCAATTTTTGGAGGAGAAGGACTTGAAAGAGCTGGAAATCCTTCTTCACAGTTTTGGTTCTAACTAAACGGAATCAGTTACCTACAGACAGTTGATTATCTTCAGAAAAAAACAGGAGATTAACTGATTTATATTACATTCTGCAGCAATACTGGGCATGAAGAAAAGATTGGTGTGCAATAATACTGCGACTTTGTAAGATATTACATGGGACGGATGGACAGATATGGTCGCAACTCTGATATCATTTCTG
Source organism: Protopterus annectens (assembly GCF_019279795.1). NCBI lineage: Eukaryota > Metazoa > Chordata > Ceratodontiformes > Protopteridae > Protopterus > Protopterus annectens. Next base: position 1,021,227,364 of record NC_056743.1, read on the forward strand.
CTGAAGTAATAAGAATAGAACACTTTAAGTAAGAAGCTTCAGTTTGGCAGAATGTCCCATGGGAGAGTAGCAAACTTGAAAGGAGGACACAACAGAAAGTTTTCCATACCTTAAGCAAAACGAGAGAAGCAGAATTTGTTGACTGGTGGAAATACATCTGACAGCTGAACTCTGACCAAGGAAAACTTTAGGCCTGAATCAAAAATCTGTCAAAAGATTCTGGAACATAAGGGATCAGAGCTAAGAATGAGTCTAGGCCTCTGGCTGTGGCCTACACAGAGAGCAAAGACTTATTTACTAGGACAAATATTCCCAGTGCAAGGTTTCTGAGCAAACGTCAGGATCCAAAATGCCACAGCTGGTTCAAAAAAATCTTTGACCATCACTGGACATAGAGAAATCATGCAGTCAACTTTAGGGAGTAGAGGCTGGCCGGACGGATCATCATGAACAGTTTCGAGTGAGGAACCAAGACAGCATAAGCCAAAGAGCATTTGAAAATAGAGGCTGGGCCCAAACTGTTGTTGATTTTCTTCAAAACATTAGGCTTCACCAAGAAGAATATTTTTCCACTGGAAGAGACACATGGCATGTTAAGGTATTCGAAGTACAGCCAATTAACATTATAAACTGAGATAGTATCATCTGAAACTTTGCAACCTTAATCTTTATTCTAAACAAGTGAAAGACTCAGAAGCATATCTATAAACACTGGAAGACTCTACAAGAATAGCACTACTAGGTGCAAGACTTCTAGGTATGGAAACACTCTAACCTCGGACGTAGAGAGCTGCTACAATTCTGGATATGCACTTGGTGAACTCCCCAGGGCTGTGACCAAATCAAATGGCAGTGCTCTGAATGGACAGTGACTGGCTTCTATGTGGAAGTGAAGGAACCTCCTGGAATCCTCAGCGATTCTGATGTGCAGGTAAGCATCAAGGAGGTCTAAAGAGCACAGCCAGTCTACTTCAAAGGGTTCACTGACAATACACGCATTTAGGAGACTCAAATTAGAGAATGGACCAGAGTACCCGACTTGGTTTGCAATAAAAAATACATATAGTAGGACCTCGTGGACTGGTCTTTGTAATAGCAAACTATAAGCCTGTAGTTTTGACACAGCTTTTTGACAGGTTAGGGGGAAACAACTGCAGACTGGGTTGGGACAAAAATGGAATAGAACAGTCTCTGGATATGTCTTATCTACAAGTCACAAGTGATGGCCTGATATGCCCCCAAACCAAAGCAAAACGCAGAAATGTACTCACCATAACATTCCAGCAAAGTAGTTGCTCTTCGTTTGCCTTCAACCTGTGGGTTCCCGGATCCATATCAGTTCTGATTCGGTCACATAACCAGCATCAGATCCAAGCTCAAAGCTCCTCCCCTTACCCATAATGCTCATGTCTCCTTCCTCCCTTCAGATAAAGTTTGCTGCCCAATCCAGTACCATCACCCGACCCAACAGAGACTTGTCTGTACGAGAAACCAGCAAGGATAAGGATAAGAGGCACCCTTACGGTGACCACCTCCATTACTCTTAGGAGGAACCAACAGTTTACACGAGGCCAGGGGAAGGAGGGAGGGATGGATGAAGACAAATGAAAAACAACTACTCAGATGGAACGTTATGGTGAGTACATAACTTCTTTATCTGAAGTAGTGGTCTTCATTTGGTCTTCAACCTGTGGGACAGAGTCCCCAGCTACCAGACACCTGGGAGGCCCTCATGGAAGGATATTCCGGAGCACGGCAGAGCCAAAGGATGCCCTGTTCCTAGATACAATGTCCAATTTATAATGTGAGATGAAGACATGAGATAAGGACCAAGTGGCCACAGAACAAATATCATCTAATTAATGAAACTCTGGCCCAAAAAGCTGCTGGCGTGGCCATAGTCCTGGTGGAATGCGCTTTCACCTAACCTGGCTTGAAAATCCCCCTGGCAGAATACGCCAAATTATACATTGAGAAATCCAATGGGTAACAGTAACTTTAGAGATTGGTTTCCCTAAAAAAGGATTTGGGAGTTAGAAATGAAAAGTTGGTCAGATTTATGAAATGTTTCTACTTGCACAGGACAAAAACCTAACTGTCTGTGCACATCTAGTAAATGCGATTTGTATTCCCCCTTGTTTTGGAAATTTGGAAAGAAGACTGAGGTTAATCACCTGATTAATGTTGGCCTCTGTAGCTACTTTAGATATAAAAGATGGATTAGTAGGCAAAGACACCCTGTCCTTATGAAAAATCATAAAATAGGCTTTGATCAATAGAGCTGAAGATCAGAAACTCTCACGGCGGAGGTAATGGCAAACAGAAAAACAGTCTTGTAGGACTGAAAATGCATACCCACTGAAACTGCAGGTTCAAAGGGAGGAGAGAGAGACGAAGGCCTGAATTACTACAGTAAGATCACATGGTGGTGTAGGGTCCTTTACTGGAGGTCGAAAAAGAAAGGTATCAAAAAACTTTGAAGATGCTAAGGAAGCCATATTATCCCCACATGATAATTAGAAATTGTAGCAAGTTCAACTTTGACTGTACAAAAATTAGCACCTTGTTGAAAAATTCCAGTTAAAAATTCCACCACCACAGAAACTGGAGCCATAAAAAAGATGTGATGCATACTGAAATGCCCAGAAAGAAAAAAACGTTTCCATGTGTTGGAGTACACTTTTTTGGTGGACGACTTATGAGCCGCCACCTGAATTTTTTGATGAGAGAGGATAATCCAGGAGTCCTGACTATCATGGGAACTGGAGCAACCAAGCAGTGAGCTTTAGACTGTCCAGGTCTGGATGGGGAATTTCTGAGGGATAAGATAAGAGATCTGGAACTGGATCCAATGTCCCTGATGGAGCCACCAGGTGAGACATCGGAGAGGGAAACAGGACTTGGTGAGGCCAAAAAGGCACAATGAGGATAACCAAGCTCCCCAGCCTGTGAGCTTTCTGAAGAAATTTTAGTATTAAAGGGAAGAGGAGGATAAGCATACAGAAGACCGAGGGGGGGGGGGCAAGCATGAATCAGAGCATCTCTGGGGGCTTCCCCCAGAGTAGGATTCAGAGCGAAGAACTTGCTGTATTTCACTCTGGACGTAGAGGTGAATAGATTGCAAGGCTGACCCCCACTTGTGAAAGATCTGTTCCGCTACTGAAGGATTCAGAGACCACTCGTGAGGCATCAGAATAGATCTGCTGAGCCTGTCTGCTAGAATATTGGACCATACCGGAATGTGCGTTGCCACCAGAAAACGGCCAGTGGAGATCACCTATTCCCATACTGTCATGGTCTCGCGACATAGGAGATATGATCTGGTTCCCCCCATTTGTTGATGTACCAGACCACCGAAATATTGTCAATCTGGACAGCAATCGTTCCTGAAGGAAAATGGGCATGGAGAGACATCAAAGCTAGAAGCACCGCCCTCATCTCCAGGGTGCTGATATGCAAATTGGTCTCGTAGGACGACCACGTGCTTTGAACTGTCCTTCAAGAGCACTGTCCCCCCCAACCGCAGCTGGGAGGCACCTCTAGTCACCATGGGAAAAGGATGTCCCCGAACCAGGTACGAGGAATGAATCCACCACCGAAGAGAGTCTCGGCACACTCTAGAGATTCGGACAGGGTGAGTCAACGAAGACCTAACAGGGACCATTGTACTGAAAGGGTCCACTGAAGGATCCGCATGTGAAAACGTGCCAAGGGCAAGACATTGATCGTGGCTGCCATGGACCCCAATGCCCTTAATACTATTTCCGCTGTCAGAGACAGAGTTTGAAGAATGCAAAGAACATGTAGCTTCAGACTGCTTATTCTGTCTGGAGTAAGTAACACTATTTTTAGAACTGTGTCTAATCACGCCACAATAAAGTCTGTTTGGACTCGGGTCAGATATGATTTGTTGATATTGATGGTAATGCCTAACCTTTGGGCTAGGAGAAAAAAGGAATGCCTCACTTGACAAAGTTGATGCCTGGAAGGGGCAGCGAAGAGACAATTGTCCAGGTAGGGAAATACCTGAACACCCTGGAGTCTCAGGTGAGCTGCTACTACTGACATCACTTTGCTAAACACCCTGGGGGCTGTGGGGAGACCAAAGGGGAGTGCTCTGAACAGATGAAGATTGGCTCCTAGCCGGAAGTGGAGAAACCTCCAAAAGCATCTGTCCATCTTAATATGATAGCACGCATCCCGAAGGTCGATCAAGCACATCCAATCGTTCTCCTGCAGGAAGGGCAGGCTAAATTGAAGGGGGAACATCCGGAATTTCACCTTGGCCACAGACAGGCTCAAGGTGGATAAAACCAAAATGGGTCTTAGGTCCCTCATTTTCTTTGTCACCAAAAAGAACCTGGAATAAATACCTGACCTGGAGTGGTCTAGGGGATGGGTTGGATGACTTGCTTTCTTAGCAGCTTTGCGATTTCCAGTGTTACATCCTCTCTGTGTGTGGGTGGAATGTCTGGGAGGCATATGGGCGGTGGAGGAGGCTCGAGGAAGGGAAGGGGATTAAACTGCCTCTGGATATAATTCGTAACACCCAATGATCTTTTGTGATGGACTCCTACTCAGTTAGGTGCAACGAAAGATGGCCCCCGACTGCTTCCAGAGATGAGCAATCGGGCAACCCTTCAGGATTGTTGAGTGGGTCTGTCCGGGAAAGGTTGTCAAGATTTGTAATTTCTCGAGCCGCCTCTGCCTCCAGGGCGACGTCTATCAAATCGCCCTCTGCCCCTGGGGGAAAGTGAGTCCTGAGTGTCTCGGGGAAAATTCTGAGATTTCCAAAACCACATCTTTTTGGTTCCTCACCGATTCCTAGAGAAGGATAACTGAGGGTACAGAGAAGCGGATCCCAATGGCAGACAGTCTTCCCATCCTTCTCACTCTGAGCTAAAGTCTCACGTACCGAGTTCCCAAACAGGGAAGGACCGTCATATGGGACATTGGTAAATGACATCCTGAAATGTTCTGAAAACTTAACGAACCAAAGAAAGGAAGCCTCCGACCAGAGAAAACCAGGCTTGTAGTTTTAAAACCAGTTCTTGAATTTATTCAATAAAATACACTGATAGGAAATTAAAAATCCACAGGTAGCGTAAAAGATCCACAAGTAACATTAAGCGCTTTTCGTCAGCCTGAATAGGTTGACTTCTTCAGATGAAATGTGAATAGCAGCCTCCAGCTTAAATAATACACACTCTTCCATAATCAAAAAATTAAAGCTCATTAAATTTAATTGCTTCAATCACTGATTGCACATTCCGCCCTTAAAATTTAAAAGGGCGATCCTACTTGTCAGTTACTGAAGGATATATGTATAGCTCATGTCAAGGACTGTAGTTTTTTATCATACCTAACCTGTTCAAAGGTTTATAAGATTAATACTTGAGAATAAAAACGCCCAAAATGTGGACTTAAGTCTAACCTTATATGTTGACCTTGAAGTAAAAGTTAAACTATCTTTGTTACTTCATAGTTATTTTGATAGTAAGTATCCACAAGGGGATGTTCTGAAAACTGACAGAGCCAGAGCCAGACATGTCGCCTGATGGCAACGCCTGTACCAGCTGCCCTGGCGGCTCCTTCGGTTAAATGAGAGAGTAGCCACATAGAGGTATTTGCAACAGATTTTAGAAGTGGCCATACGAGCGGAGAAAATCTTCTTGTCCTCCGCCAACATGGAATTCGGAGTAAACTCGGCGATCTCCTTAACTAGGTTTTGCTGCAGCTGAATCACATGTGCCATGTAATTCAGCACCCGAATAGAGAAGGTCGCTGAAGCGTACACCCACTTCCCAAAACTGTCCATCTCCCTTGACTCTTGGTCGGGAGGGTGGACCGTAGAGCTCTCCTGAGTGAGCTCCTTCCTACTGGCAGCTGCCACCACCATGGCATAATCAGGGGATCCCTTATTCCAATATAATCTTGTCTGGGGGGCTCAAAACCTTATCCGGACATTTGGGAATGGTCTCCACTGTGTCCGGTTCCAACCATGCCAGAGATGTAATGAGATCCACTAAGGGATCTGTGGGAGGGGACATCTAGGAAGTAGAGGGTCCTGCGCCAAATGCCTAGAGGAACACTGATTCATCAGAGGTAGGTTTTTGGGCAGACCACCCCCTCACTGGTGAAGGCATTCCTTAATGTCTCGAAAGAGATATCCTCAGGGGGTGACCGGGGGAACCTTCACCTTCTTCCAAAATCGGTGTCTTCAGTGAGAGACTCTGGCAGGGAAGTGCCTCCTTTTGCACATATGTTTGCGAGGGATCTCCTCAGTGGGGATTTCTGGGGAGGACTCGCCAACATCTTGCTGTTCCCAAGCAGGAGCATCCTGAGGCAAAGTGGCGGCAGGCTGTCCCCTGAGATGACAGAATGGTTGGAACCACACCAGAAATAGAGGGAGTCGGGGAGGAGTCCAAAGATGAGATTGTCAAGGGTCTCAAAGAAATCAAGAGAACCCTCTAAACCACATCGAAAGCCAAAGGGGAACAGACATCCTGAAAAAGGACAACAGGAGCAGTCACCCTCTGACCTGACGGGAGAGTCACAGCCAAACCTCCAGGTGCCCAGATACCAAGGGGAAGGCTCCGCTCCGGTACACTCTGAGCAGACACCAACCCCTCGGATCCAGTGCACAGGCTATGGCTCAGACAGCTTGTCAGATCCGAGCCAGTCTGATCTGACCTGCTCAAGGTCAAGGCCAGTGTCAAGGTACAAGGTACCATCGGCGCCGGCCCCTCAACACAGAGAATCCTCAGATACAAGGGCTCCGAAACCGAAGGTCAGATCGGAGAAGGAGTAATCAGCGTAAAAAAGGGCTGCAAGCCCCCCGCTCTGGAGGGAGAGGGTGCCGGCAAGACTCCCATCTGTATCTGGGTACAGATGAACTTCCGCATCATTTTATCCATCTCCACTTAGGTAACGGGTGGAAACAGAGGAAGAGAAGTATATTCCTATTTTCAAGCCTGGACCATCACCATGTAAGTTTTCAAGCAGTATAGTACACATAAAAACACTACGTTATCAACATACTAGTAGCACCATCAATTTAAAGAAAGGAGACACACAAGTTCAGAAAAAAAAAAAAAAAGACTGTGGTAGAATTTTGGAATACAGTTAAAGTCTAGAGATTTTGGACTTTCTTTCATAATGTACTTAGATTTTGCCATCATTTTGTCACTCACTGTTTTTTTTTTAAAACACACATTTCTAAGTAGTATACCACATCCCTACTGAAAGCAGGAAGGATTATGTGGTATTTAGCATTCACATTTATACTAATTAAATGACCAGAGCTGGATGTTCCTACTTTTCAAGGGCCTTTGCTCCTATTTTCAGTGTCTGCTTGTTTCCATACCTCTCAACTGCAAAGTCCAACATCAACACATACAACAAATCAACCAATATGGTGCCTGGTTCAGCTGAAGGATATGATCCACTATGACCGTTCCAGATTATAAGCCTCAAAACACAGCTCCAAGCAAAAGTACTTGAAACTAAAAGGCCAAGTACACTAATCCTTTAAAAAGACGTACACATGGCTGTGTGTGTGAGGGGGACTTGACCATCCACCCACACTTTATTTTATTATTTTCACGGTCAGTGCCATCTTATCTAGCTCCTTCTCTGGGAAGTTGCTGCAATCCTGGGGGACTTAGAAATACCATACCAACATCTCATAACAGACTGACTATACGCCTTATAAAAATTAACCAACAATGAATGCACTGGTAAATGTATCTGATTATCATAGCAAAATGCACATCTGCGTAAGCAATTTACACACTTGGGGGGGCTTTAGTCACACTTGCATTTGGAGCTCTAGCATCAGAAGAAGGCTAGGCTGCCAGCACACCTACATCAGAACATTGTTACTGTGTGCCCAGGTAACTCTTGCTAAAATGTGCATTTGAAAAGCATCAGTGGTGACGACATAGCTAACATGTATGAACAATTATTTCTGAATATCAGTAGCTGAACAATCTGCTCTGCTTTAGAAATTCAACTATTGCGGTAAGGAAGACATCAGCTGCACAGAAATGTCATTAATCACAGTTTAATCAGCCCTATTGTATTCAAACTGAAAGTTACAGGACTTACCTCTGCTGTTCAGAAGACTGAGTCAGAGTTTTCCATTTTACAGGAGAGCCCTAAAAAAGTAGTAACAAACGTTAGAAAAAAAATATGACTACAACTTCTCTAACAACTTCCTCCTCCCGTTCAAAAGAGCAGGTTTCCGTTTAACAAAGCCACACAAAAGCATCATGTAATACCAGGTTTACAAAGGTATCAATTTCAAAAGGTAATTTTTCTCTGGGAGTGGGAAATAAGGTCAGACACAGTGAAAGATAAAAACACAGTGTGTCAATCAACTTCTAAAATCATGGCAGACAATTAGATTAGTAAAGAATACACCGTTACAATGATAAAAATTGCTCAAATGTCACTTTACAAAAGTGACCAGGATCCACCACTTGTATCAATAATGTAAAAATTCATAATTCTTTCACAATGACCACACATGCTGGGAAGAAAACACTATGGTGAAGCTGCCAGACACACCAGTGGCATTAAATAACTGAAGGGTCTCACAGTTCAAAGCTGAAGCACAACACTGTTGTGCAACACAATACTATGCCAGAACTCCGTTCTGTAACGCATAGCTACAACATAAGGTCCTACAGCTCTGTGACAATTCATAGCCCTTTTCTGAAAAGCCTCCCACAGTTACATATGACATGGACAGACTTTTTGTTAATTTCTAAAAGGATCCATTGAAATAAATAACTTTTCTCCCCCTCAAAATTCATGTTTTATTTATCTGAATTTTTTTCAAAGTATAACTATGACTTGTGTTTTAAGAGCAAAGTTACATTTAAAATTACACTGTTGCAGCTACACAGGAGGCACTTTGTTTTTGTTTATGGCATGCTATTATGGCATTTTTCTAACAATAATGTTCTTGTTGATACAACAATTGAGTACATGTCTCTCAAGAGAAATGAACAGTGAAGCCACATGCCCGACCTAATTAACATTTGTTAATCGTTCTGAGTGGGAGGCAGGACTTGCTTGCGTCTGCCTGTACTGTTACCAACTAATAAGTGGGCGGTCTAAGATGTGCCTACTCGTGTTTTATAAAAAAAATGTAGCTTTGTGCTCTATGAATTCTTGAAATGTCACAGCCTGAATGGAAACTTTTAGGTAAATGACAAATTCCGACAAAGTCCCTACAAGGTATCAGTAATGTCAGGCATTTTCATTTAGTTATACAGAAACGACTTGGCCTTGGAGAAGTTAAAATGACTGTAGCAACACAAAGCCTGTATATAAATGCTACCCAGCTGTAATAAAGTAATTGTGTACTCATTTGAATTTGTTTACTAGAGTACAAAACTGGTGAACATGGATCTTTTATACCCAAGCCTGGTTCTGCACAACTCAAGCAGTTTTCTCTAGCCCACTGCTATTCAAGCTGTTAACTCTGTTGCTTCAAAACATTGGAAGAGCACTAGTCTTTATCGTGGAATACAGGTGCACCTTTCCTGCAAGGGAGCAGAGCTCCCCATACAGATACAGAACAGCAGTCAGGTAACTTAGGGTTGTCACCTTCTCAGTTACCCCAAAGTGGGGCACACTGTATGGAAACATGACACTTTGCAAGATAAACCACAACAGCAACCCTTGCAAAAGGCTAGATTCGCTTTGTTGATAAAAGTTTCCTGAGAACAAGAGTTGTTTGTATCGTTTCAAATCATATTAAGGCGATTCAGAAACAAAATAAAGTGTTTTACTCAACTATTACAGGAACCTTAGGAAATATTTTTGTCTTAAATCTCAGAGCACTTGCTTTTTTTTTTTTCTGCAGGACAACTGCTCAAACAAAGATTCTCCTGCAAGAAGTGGGACAGGTAGTAAACCTGACTGCCTCGATGTGCACAGGAGTAAAGATATGTGCCACACACACAAATACACAGTAGACAAAAAAAGGTTACATTCAAAAGGTTTCCCTACATCAAAGGAATGGTCTGCTTTTTGATGACCACAAATAAAGGCTGTGTCACACAAATCCCTACCATGTGCTGTACAGTGCACTGTCCCCTGCTCCAATGATAAAAGAGATCTGTCCAGTATGTGTTCTGCTGCCATGTTGAGCATAGGCAATTTCCACAGTACATCTAAATATCCTGATCATTCTGAAACTATACCTGACAAGCTATGTCACCTTGCTGAGCAGACATATAAAGTATCGGTACCACCACCATGATATGCAAACCATACCTGGAGATGTAAATGTTAGCCCTCCCCATACAAATCCAGCTGTTTGTGCAGCTTACCATCTATATTGTTTTATTCAACTCGCCCATTCTCAGATCAAATTTACCTAATTCTGGGCTGCAGGGGAACTCGAGCCCATCTCAGCAGTCAGTGGCAGAATTCTGCATCGGACACCAGTCTACTGTAGGATGCACAAACACACACCAGCTACAGGCAGCTTGGGGAATTGGTAATTCAACCAGGTTATGTCTCCCAGATGCGAGAGAGGAGAAAACATAGCACAGGGAGGACATGCAGACTCCACAGAGAAGGCACCCCTGCCAGGAACTAAACAAAAACACACAAGGTAGCAACATTAATCACTGAACCAGAGTACCACCCACAAATACTGAGCAAAGAAGGAGAATACAAGATGCAGTTTGTGCAGCCTCAGAATTATGTACATCTCTAACTCATGTCCCTACAGCTATATTTTTTCACCTAGTTAAACTTCCGATGAAGTGTTTCATGATTTTAAATAAAAAGCTAACACAGGACTGCTTCACTGACACCATGCAATCCAACAGTGTCTAGTAGATGTGCAGTAATAATGACTTGATTCAGAACTGGTGGAAACTGCTCACTTCCCTCCCAACTCACATCTGTCCATCTCCCAAAGTCCCAGAAGCACTCATTCCTTCACTAGATCATTACTTTATAATGACGTAATGAAGACAAAGAATCATATATTTTTCTTTGACATTTGGTCTCTCCAGGCAGTAGCACTCTTGCCCAAAAACTACATGAATACACACACACGCACTCATGACTAGTCAGTTCAGCCACAAAAGGTGACTAGTGTGCATTTCTACACAGGTACATAAAGAAAGTGCAGTCATCGAAGCATTCCTCCCCTCCCAGAGGTTTACAAATGTGCCTGCAGCTATGCACCAAACTGTTTTGCTTGCCTGAATTATCAGTCCATCTGCCATGTTTCCTGTAAGCCATGATTCAATATTGACTGCAACATTTTGCATTTTCAGTCCGTTTTATGTTTGCCCCCCCCCCCCCCCCCCCGAGCACTTCAGGAATTCAGTACAGGGACAACATACAAAATATGTCTAGTGTTCTATTCCCCCCAATCCAGATACATACTTTTGCTAGCTAGCACTGCTAAGTGCCACAATAATCAAGCACCCAAGTACAGACAAAAAGTTCTGACTAAAGCAATTACATAGACACACACACATACACGCACCCATGTGCTCAGACCGTAGCAAACACAGTATAAAACATATACACTGGCCCATCTACTGCAATTACAGAATTACTCAAGACTACAAAATAGCGAAATATGATAAAATGCACCATAAAATCCAAGAGCAAATGTCATTCTCTCTCGCCCTGGACAGCACACATGCACAAACACACACACACACTACATGCTTCACTTGTTTTATCACCAAGAATAAAGGCTTCCAGAGGCAAGCCTCAGGCCCTTAAAAACATAGCTTACCAGACATGCTTTCCATATGCCCCAAAAAAAGCCTCAGACATGTGCTTCACGTACCCGACACCAATAAGCTAACTAGAATATGGATGTTTTGGTAGATGGGAGCAAACAAAATCTATGCTTTCTCTCACATAAAGGAATATTTGGCTCAGTCAGACTAACCTAGTTAACAAAACAAAATTCCTAAAATATGGGCCATCCCACTCTGACCCTAACAAATGCTGGCAAACCACCATCTTCTCTGAAGTGATGTTAACTTCCAGCCTGGCTATTGATTTCCTTCCATAATTTAAAGCAGGAAAACGAGAATACAAAAAAGGCATCTGCACCATTTTCCAATCAGATCAAAAGATGTCTTGCAAAGTTTATAAAGCCATTCAGGTCCATGAAGTGAAATAAGACCAGAGGCACATGCCAAGTCAACGAAATAATCAGAACAGTAACGTCATCTCGGCAGTGAGGAAAGTAGTGTTCACAGTCAATTCCAAAAATGCTCTTTTGATCACCAAGAAATTCCCAGAAATTAGTTACAAAAATAAAATGGGACAGGCATTGTTTCACTCTATAACTGGGAAAGGACCTAGAAAGCAGGCTTCTAAAGGTCCACTGCTATAAATCCAGCAAAAGGGATACACAATGGCTTCAATAAAAGACATGATGAACGGGACTTCACTCAAAAAATACAGTTTGAAGTAAAAATAGGCCAAATGGAGGTGGAAGGGAAATTTAAGGATGCATATTTTGCCAGGTAAGCATGTGTGTCAGGGGGCTTTAATAAGGTCGTCAAAGATGACTATTCAATAAGTAATACAGAGATTATATTAATTTTTCTGTTCCCCTCTACACCTCTACTTCTATTAACCATTTACACTGCATGAGGTGAGTTGGTTTAAAACCCCCACAATTAAATGAATGTGTCAAATGTAACAGACAGTGATTGTGATCAAAGAAAACAAACAGTCTGACAGACAGGCGCATATATAAATACACACATACGCCAAAGTCTAACTATAAAAAAATATGGATTTATGATGAACAGTGAAAATGCAAAAATTCTGAATTCTATTTTAACTAAACAAAATTGTTTAAAAAAAAAAATCACACATACAAAAAGTGTTTTAGCAGTGAGGGGATGCAGCCCCCCCCCCCCACTCTCCCCCAAATTTAAATATACCATCTCCAAGAACACACAATATCATAGAAAAGGGAAAATTCCATACCTCTGGTATTCATCAACCCTTGAAAACTGACAGTATGCCAGATAACTTGAATTAAAACAAAATACAATTGAAAAGAATGCACTCAGACCATTCATAATATTCCCAAAAATACACATTACATAGACTGAGCAAGGCAATTACTTTTTTTCCAATGACAACTGAATGCATGCCAGTGTGTGTGTGTGTATGTACATATTATATATATATATATATATATATATATATATATATACACACACACACACACACACACACACACACACACACACATATACACACACACACATTTTTTAAATATATATATATATATATATATATATATACACACACACACACACATATATATATATATATATATAAAAAAGCACACACATTTTATATTACATATCTCTCTATCTATACATAACACACACACACACACACACTATAATATAATACAATATTTACCAAGTGAATACTTTCCCTTGTACTTGTCCTCCCCAAAACTGCTCAGAGGACAGAACGTTACAATCTCCCTGAACTGGGTGATCTAAATTGATGGAAAATCTGTACGAAGCTCTCAGCAGCCACACAAAGGCTTAGAATCCCAACTCCTGAAGTATTAACCAGATTTTACTGTTGTTCCCAAGTCTGATGCAAGTCACTTGTTAACAGCCGTAAAATGCTGTTGTTCCTTACACCAAATATAAACAAACATCAAGAGTTAGCTGGTTACCAGCAAATATGAACCCAGGAAGTGTTTTATCAAAATGCACTACTCATTCTCCACTCTACACCCAAATCATAGCAGTTACAATTTTTGACCTCAGATTTTGCTCTGATCCTCCTAGATTTACCAATCTTCCTCAAAGGCAGACCTGTCCAAGGATCAGAAGACTTTTGATTGCAAAATAAGAAGCTGCGTTCCTCTTTGGAACCCTCTGCTATGACCTTTAAAAGTCAGCACATAGTATTCACAGTTAGAGAGGTGTAGCACTGAGCTAGATACTCTAGGAAAAAAATATTGTGCCATTGTGGTAACACCGGCTTAGAGGCAATAACTAACTGTGTGATGCCAAAGAACTACTGACATTGTTTCGTATGAGCACCCTACATAACAAATTTCATAGGCATCTAGCATAACTGCTGTCACACGTGACATTCAGAATAAGCAGCCATTGTGATGACCACCCTGGCATTGTCAGGTCCTAATCACTTCGGTGGTGGATGCCTGGTTGTAACAATAGGTGAAGTGTGCACTTCAGTGTGTGTTTTGTCCACTGATTCACAGGTATCAAACAAAACAATGGTATAAGGGACAGGACAGATGAAAAAGTAGATAGATTTGTCTATTTACATTTTGTTGACTTGTTAGTTGCACTAGGCCTGTGGCATATTTTCAGGAGAAACCTAAGGCTGTGTTCTTACTACATAGTGGAAATTTGGCCAAGGCACTAGGGAACTTCTACTCTTTTCTGCAACTACTGTAGGATAGTTTACAGCCACCTGAGCTACCACCATGACAATGTAGTTTATAAAGAGATCACATTTCCTAGTCAAAAATTTCAACCCAGCAAGAGGAAAAAAAAAAAAGTCTAGAGATTCTGCTTAAACATATTACTTTATGGACACTGACAGACAAAGTGCTCTTGCAACTAAAAGTCGCTGAGTGTACCAAAGATCAAAACCTTATGTTGCGTTATGAAAATGAAGGTACTCAGTGCTACCCACCTGCCATCCACTGTGTCATGGCAAAAGTGTAAGTTGCATCCTTCACTTAATATGAATTAGACATGAGATCACATTCTGCTTTGCAGCCTTAATAACCAATGTACTTTGTATGGTAAAACACCCACTGTGAAACACTTCATTAACCCTCCCCATTTCTTTTAATAGATCTTAATATCCTCCATGTCTCCCATTTCACCCTAACCCCAGCTGTCATAATAGTGATAGGGGTGGACCATGGAGTATAGCTGAATTTCAGGATTCCAGGCAAAGCTACAAATCTCCAGCTGAAAAGGAGAGAAAAATACAGTAGTTTACCAAATGTGGAAAAACATTATGCTTCCAAAAATAAAAACAGGTGGTGCACGTACTATGCAGGCTCCATGAAATAGCTCAACAATACTTGGAAATAAAACAAATTTAAATTATGTCAACCAGCTTTTATGCAGAAATAACAGACAGGGGATGCTAGATGAGCACTATGGAAGTCATTACTTTTAAGGTGCTTTTTGATTCACATCAGCTAAAACACATTTTAAGTGCAATTGTGCAACACAAAATACTATGGAATGCAAAATTACACTGTGAGCTGTGCAAGAGATATAAAAAAGAAGTTGTGTGCTCACCATAATGTTCCATCTGAGTAGTTGCACTTTTGAAGCCCAAACAAAGTTAACTACTTCAGTTCTTATTTTCCTTAGTTACAAAAAAGTAAGTGCTAAACACAGCAATATTAAATAAGTGACCTTTCCACCCTCAAACAATATATACTCAACTATATAATACAGACTGGATCAAAAATATCTTTATCTGCTATGATCAATGTATTGCTATCACTGGACATTATTCAGGCCACTACTGTTCCACCTTTTCATCTACTTCCCCGGGTTTCCAACACTGCACTCACTCAATTTTTTTTTTCTTATCCCTTCATCTCTCTCCTTGAGACAGCCTTAAAAGCACTCCAACCCAATACCCTATATAACACTATTTCCATTTTTCCCAGTCATCGTCTATATTTCGTGAGCCTTCAATTTTCATTTGCCTCCTAACATTCTGTAATGCAAACCACCTGGCATCTACAATGAGAAACTCATCCTCATCTCCTTACAAAATTGGCAATGGCCCACTCGTTCATCATAATGCTTTGCTTTCATCACTCACCCACCTGCAGGCTGTTAATCTCCCCCACACTAATTGTGACACTCGTCACTGCAAGCTTTCTAATGGCAATATACTAACAAAGCTTAGTCACAAAACTGGGCTTGAATCAACGCCCCCCCCACCTTTTTTTTTAATTTAATTTTTTAATGCATGTCCCAACCTTGTTCATTACTAACTTTTACACTAAAGGAAAAATCCAGCCTACAATGTAGTTCACCTTATCGCAGTTATTTTCCATCCTACAATATGACAGAGTTTAATGCTGAAAAACTATTCAGCACCCCTACCACTGTTTTTCCTTATCAGCACACACCTCTCCTCTCATGCAAGATAGAAATCAAGACACATAAACCCACATATGTGGATGTGCTCACTAAAGACCAGAGACCTCCCAAGTGCAATCAAGCTAAATACACTGGTACACGAACAGAATCCACCACTACACATAACACACACCAGTGTCTGAACAATTAAGCCCCTAAGGAAAAGCACCTCAAAACTAAATGTCCTGGTCATAGGAGACTCAAGTGAGACACACAGCAAACTCCCCCTCACCAGCTTGGACAGGCAGAAGGTCACAGTCAGCTGCCTGTCAGAAGCCAAGATCTGTCAAAGGACGCATGCACTCAAGTCACTCAGCAACAAACTCCCGTTATGACTGTCATAGTACATGCTGGAGTGAATGGCTTGAGACATACTTCTCTGGACTATATGGAAAGAGACAAGTGAACTCTCAGACTGTGTGTCCCAGGCAGGTGCAGGTATGTCCCTAGCCCCAAGCATCATTCTAACTTTACCTAGGAGGATACCTCGATTTCAATATCTGAGTTAGTGGATCTCCCTGGAGTGACACCAGAAGCTATCAGCCTGAGAAGACATGATCGACAGACCACACTGCTTTGCCAGAAATGGCCTTCACCTGTCTCCTCAAGGCTTTTGGGTACTGGAAAAGATGCTCTCCTCCCCCATAGTGCCTTTTTAGACAATGTCAAAACAATAAAACTTCCGATGTAAAGAAATCCACTAGCAACAAACTCATAGTTATGCTACTTAATGGTTGGAGCCTCAACAGTAAACTTCACTCCCTGGTAGCACTCATCTTGGAAGATGCTGGTACAACAGTACGACTCACTTGACTTACTACAGGTTCAAATAACTACAGGTAAAATACTCTACCACATCATCACTAGCTACATGTCCCCTACCATGAACCAGGAGCAGCACACCACCTACCTGGACTTGCTAGAGTCACTCAGTATACAGCCAAACACCTTGGTTATGAGAGATTTCAGCTATCCTTCCATCAACTGGGTGACTTACACAAGCAAAAACACAATCGTTCAGAAGCTCCTGGACTTGTCACTTCAAATGCCCTGGAACAGTTAGTCTGCACCCCCACAAGGAACTCAAGTGTCCTAGACCTAGTGCTCACCAACATGGGGGGGGGTCACTGCACTACCCCATTGTGTTTTGCCCTCTCTGGTAAGGTCAGGCCATAAATGTGTCTCATATGAAGTAAAGATCAGACCTGACCTCACTTCTCCAAAGCAAACTATAGCTTACTAAAGGTATAAAAAGTTTTGAAGCCCCTGCTAACACAGCCAACAATAACTCCTATGCAGAGGAATACACAAACAATTAAATGTATTGATTTGGCTATACCCAACAGGACCAAAACCAGATCCTTCTGAAAAACAAGTCACCCTGATGGACTGCAAGTATAAATAAGTTATATAACAAAAGAAACACACCTATATTGAAGAACAGGGAACTTGCTCAACAGAGGAAGAATTCCCCTCACAGCTTGAAAAAGCGAATTAGATATCTTGTAAAGTCTTCCAAGGCTAATTATGAGACTAAATTAGAATCCCTAGCTAAAGACTATCACAAGGCATTCTTTAACTACATCCAGAACCTAAAAAGTAATCCTCAGCTGTGTGCTGAACTTCTAGTGAACGGTACCAGTGTCCCCCACCAGCCAAACCCCAAAGCATTCCTGACACCACTCCTCTGCAGAGTATCTCCGAAGAATAGGTCATAAAAGCATTCTCCAAGGCCAAAAACATGGCCTCTACAGGACCAGATAACATCCCAAACTGCTTACTCAATTTAAAACAAGACCTAGCAGAAACACTTGGCACTCTCTTTAACCATAGCCTAAGCACTGCCTTGGTTCTGGCAGAGTGAAGAAGAGCAACAGTAACACCCTTGCACAAAGTGGGTCCCATCCTGGGAACCACCCTGGGAACTATCAACCCATAAGCCTAACCAGCCTTATCTGCAAAGGCCATGGAAATAATTATCATGGACCTTAACAAGGACATAGGCAACCTTCCAACTCTTGACCCAACCCAGCTTGGACTTGTCAAGAGTAGATCTTGCTTATTAAACATGGTCAACTTCTTTGAGAATGTTACCAAAGCCTTGGATGAGGACAAAGCAGTACATACCACCTACCTTGATTTAGCAAATGCTTTTGACACAATGCCCCACTCAGGAATAATTGAGAAACTCTCCCACCTGGGGATTAATCTATATATCACTAGAAGGGTCACCAACTGTATCACTGACAGAACACACACACTGTCAAAGTTGGGGAGTCTAGCTCCACCAGTAGACCAGGAGTACCACAAGGACCTACAGTTGGCCTCTATTGTCTAGAATCCATTTCTCTGAAGTCCAGGCAAAAACAGATGGCTTATGTTACCAAGTTTGCACATTACTGTAAACTGGGCACAATCATAGAGTCCCCCAAGATGCTAACATATTACAGAAGGGACTGAAGCAGATAAATGATTAGTTTTAGTTTGTGACTTTGGCATCAAACACAACACAAACAAATACTTCACTATCCCCTTCAGCAAAGAAGGAGCCCCTGGTAATTATGATATAGATAGCACCCCTCTACATTCAAACCCAGTGGCTGAGACTTGGGAACATAGGTTGATAGCAATCTAAACTTCAACTGCCATGTGTCCATAGTGGGAAGGAAAGCCTTCTACATTGCGCATTTCATAAATAAGGGCATCGCATCAGAGACCAAGTTATAACACCACTGTACTCAACCCTTATCAGAATACAAATTGAGTATGTACTTCACCAGACACCTGCAGCAACAGCAACTGGAGAGACCACAGAGGTTTCAAACCAAGAGAATCCAGGGCTTCCAAAATACATCATACATGAAAAGAAAGTCCTGTCACTATAGTCTGCATCATACAGGCTTTTAAGAGGTGACCTGTGCCTGGCCTACAGAGCAGTCTCTGACCATGCCCTAATGGAAATGCTGCATATCCGCAAATCAAATGGGAGAAGAGTCACTTGCTCCAGGGATCTCAACCTAGCATGCAACATTAACAGAATGTGTTGGAGAAACAGATACATCTCCCAGAGACTGCCGCTCCTCTGGAATAGGCTTCCACTTCACATGAAGGAGAGCTCCTTAATGACCCTACTTAAGCACAGCTTTGACAACTAGATGGGCGAATGTAAATTCACTCTGGGGGTGGCACCTGTGTCCCTCATGGACAAGGGCAATGGGTGCTGATCACGGAATCACTCTGCTAGCAACAGCCATCTTAACTATGGTCAATTAGGGTACCTTTTTTTTAAATCCTCAAATATAACAATAAAACAAACAAAAAACATCCACAGTTTACGTCCAACTTGGTATAACTGTTTAATGGGAAAACTTTGGTTAAGAATAGATACAACTTACAAGACTGAGAAATTTTAGCCAGTTTACAGAAACTAAATACAAGTTTGCATAACACAAACAGGAATTGCAATATGAAGCAGGATAAGAAGAAAAAACAAACAAAACAGGATTACGGCATATAATGCACACTGAGCCGAGTGGAGGAGGGGCATTGACTACAACTCTGATCTGAGATATAACAATAAGTATCCTGTTTTTTTTTGCCTATTTTTACTACTTATTGCTTCTAGCAATTTATATATAGCACATTTTATTGCATGCTGCATACTTTTTACTGTATTTTATTGCTATTAACTAATCTGCACTGTTACTAAAACAGTCTGCCTTACAGGGCCGGATAAATAAGGTTTTTACTGTCACACTATTTGTAAAGCTTTTTAGCTAGTTTCACTGTGGGAAAGGTATTATCAGGAAATTTTCTCTACTTGTTAAGCACCTGTTTGTTCTGATTTTCTGCCAAGGACTGCATCATGTAACTGATTTGTTTGCAGTTAAAAGCATTCTGTAGTCTCCTTGCTTCTTTATCTGTTTAAAAACTTTCATTTTGTGGCGCACTGCTGTTCTTCTGCTGTGATAAATATTTCTGCAGTGTTTACTATAGGCTAGTAGCTGTAGTATTGTTCCCCACCCTCCCTGCTGGTGTCTTGCTGTTATACTTGGTGGCTTTGCAGTTGCCTGCCCCTACTGTAAATTTGATCAGGGACACTCCTCCCAGTCTTGTGCCATTAGCTCATTCTACCAAATACAAAGAGAATATTTGAGAAGGCCAACCCACTTATTTTCCTAACCTTGAACTGTCTCTTCTGCTTCTCCTCTCTCCCTTTCCTTTACAAAAAAAAAAAAAAAACTTTGCTAGAATCTCCCTGTGTTCTCCTTAACTGTAGCAAAAAAAATGTATGCTTGTTTCCTGCCTTTCCTGCAACTAGTCTAGTCCAGATACAGATTTGCTGTATCCAAGACTGTTTGTAAACTCCTGAGCACCCCAAGCCTTTCTGTTTTGGAGGAAAGCCTTCTAGCTTATCAGTGGGAGTGGTAAACACTAGATAATCTATCTACCACATAAGGAGTGGTTTCTGGCCCAGAAATTGTAATTATTGGCTGTCTGGGCAATGTTTCCATCGCTCTCAACTTTCTGATTTAAAAGCCCGCATTTGCACTTGTTTCTTTCCTGTAACTAGTCTAGTTCAAGACAGATTCTTAGTTTTAACACTTGAACTTGCTTATTCATGCTCAGCACTTGTGCAGAACTTGTTGTAAGCACTAAATAAGCTACAAATTACTACAGCACTCAACCTTCCTCATTACCTAGAGGAAAACAGTTTTTGTACTCATCTCCTCACTTGCTTAGAGAAAAATAGCTCTTGTACTCACTTTCCTCACTTGTCTAGAGGAAAACAGTTTTTTATTCAGGCATGTCCAGGGTTCAGCTCCGAGTGTTCTCTCCTGTCTATCTGATGAATCTGGGCATCTTGGGGCAATGTAGCAATTGCCTCATGTACACAGACAACCCTCTCCTCCTACCACCTAACACTACAACCTGTGAGAGATGCACTTATCTAGCCAAACTGGAGGTAAAGCTCTCTCCAACCAAGACTGAACCTGACAGTCAAGAGGAGGAGGTAACACTTGCACCACACCACACTCATCACAGTCCCACTAAACCTACAATACCAAAATCCACACAAAGAAACACAAAAATATTTGCAGAGGCTCTCAGTAATAATCTGCTCAAGCAACAGAGACTCCTCAAAGCAGAAATGCAAGTAACCTTCACCCCTCCAACACAACCCAAATGACACACAGCCCAGAGAGTGTGCCACTCAACCACAGCCCATAAGGCAAAACAACGTACCCAACACACTATGATGTACTACTCACCAGGCTAAACAAGGAGAAGTTTACTGTCAGCTGCTGGTTGGGTGCCAGAATCCGCCACATAACCCATGCACTCAAGTCACTCCACACCAAGTACAAATATTACTCTCTCATTGTTTTTTTTATTTATTTTAACAATTGTGTGTAATGGGTCACATGACCAATTAAATGGCGTATTTAAATTGTTTCAGAGAGTTTGAAAATTATTTTAAAGAACTCCTGGAAGGTATAGGGAAGAAGGTGCTTACCTTTCTTATGATTTTAAGTTGTTTTCTGTGTAATAAAAGATACTGTTTTCCGACCACATTTACAAATTTCTTATTGAAGCCAGAGTGACCACTACTTGAGCTTTTTCTGTTCCTGATTCTTCAAAAAATGCATTCTAACACAAAATCTGTTATTCTATAACTTTCTAAATTTATAAAATCAATTTTTAAAATCTGTACCTATTTTCGGGCCTTTACACCCCCCTTGCATTATTTTTAACCCCTTGTCCTGATTTCTTGTGCTAAGAGAGGTTGAGAGGTATCATGGTGTATGTTTCTGCATATTCACTGGAGTGAACTGGGTTTGGTGGGGATTTGAAGCTTGTGAGTTTTCTCTTAAATAAATTTCTAAAGGTACCTTGGATGGAAGGGATCTCTGCTTTCAATATTATTTCAAAGGAGACTACCTTATGATCAGACCTAAGAAGTGAGAAAGATATGCAAGGGATGGTGCAAGATGCTCCCATACTAGTAAAGACAAAATCCAAGATGTTATTCCCCCTAGTGGGTACTGTGACTAATTGTGTCTGGACATTTGTATTGACAAAGTCAAGGAATCTCTGTACTTGTGCACTAGAGGTGGTGTAACTTTCCCACTTCATACTTGGTTCGTTTAAGCCACCTAGAACAATGGTATTGGATTTAATAATGAGTGGTTCTAGTTCCTGTAGAAAGGTGTTTTGGCTTTCTTTTGGCATAGAGAAAGTTCTATAGCTAGATAATATATGGAATGGAACCTAATGGCTATTTGGATAAAAAGAAGCTCTAATGCATCTTGCTCCTTTACCAGCCTTGATGCGAGTCTCTTCTGAATGTAGCTTGAGATACCGCCACCTTTTTCTCCTCCTGCACAGTAGCTGGTCTAAATGTGTGGAAGGGGTTATAGCTCTGGCTCAACCTAAACCATGTCTCAATCACTACACAGTCGCCAATGTCCTCCTGGGTGAGAAGAGCTTGTAGAGAGTGTACTTTGTTTAATAATTTATCTCCTGGGGTGAAAATGCCACTGAAACAAGATCGTTTTGTTAAACCATATAACTTTAGTAGCCCCTTCAATACTAGAGCTCCTCACTTTATTTTTAACAAATTAAAAAAGTTCCCATTTTATAGTGCCACAAGGAAGCCATGTATGTCTGTTATATGCCCCAAATCCACCTGGCCCAATGTGCTTTGGGGTTCAGCACCTATCCTTTTGGACAGGTGTTCTCTTTTGCATGTCGATTGTGCACTTAAAATCATAATGTCTCAATCAGTTCTGAGTTTTGAGTGATTTTCCTAGCTGTTTATATCCTATTACTCATAAGTTCTCATGGTCTGTTTTGTCCCTCCAGTGGACTCTACAGAAAAAAAGACACCATCTACAAAGATTGTCATGCCACTAGAGTCCTTATTAGAACTTAAATGTATTTAATTCCCTACTTTTTTTGACTGGATGAATGTTTAAACAAATTATGCCAGGAGCTACATAGTACACAATGGAGGGAATGCGTATCATCTATACCATTAAGGATGGTTTTATAAAAGCTATAACCAGCTGGTTTTGTGACAATAATGTGCAAGTACTTTAGCTCAGAGTACAGTTTTGTCTTCAATACTGTTGTAACCCTGAGTAAGTTTTCTGCTGAATAATACATCTTTCCATAAGGAATACTCATCAACAAGCACTTCATGGAGCTACGAGTTGAGTTTTTATTATATTTCACTCCAAACAAATTATAACTTTGGATTCTTCATCTTATTAGTCCAAGGTGAGGTGGGACAGAGCAGTATATGGATGATATTAAGTACACACAGATTTCTAATAAGTCAATTCAAAATGTGACTCTATATTCCATGAAAGGACAGGCTGAAAGACAAGGCAGACAGTGCATTAGGTTGTTGTTGCATCTTTTGGCTTTTCCCGATTAGGGGTCGCCACAGCGGAACTCCGGTCCACTAATGATTGACAGCAGATTTTTACGTACCGAGTTGCCAGCCCTGATGTACAACCTTCAACGAAGGTACGCCCATCCATGCATGTCTCCACACAGTAGACACTTTAGCTAAGAATCGAACAGGAAAACGTCTTACTGTGAGGCAACAACGCTACCGCAGCACCACCACCACCGCAAAGATAGAAAACAACTGGCTGACATAAGGAAATCAGTTCAGACATTCTATACCCTGTCTTTGTAGAAGGACAAACAGCGTAAAAAGCTAAATGCTGATATTAACAAAGAAACAGCAATGAAGTAAATAAACTTGGAAAATGTGATGCATCCGAGTTTCCTGGTGCACGAGGACAATGGCCAGATTTGATGAAATGAAGTGTCCTTGTCCGCTATGAGCGGCTGCATTTTTTTTTCTAATTGTAGAATTGTATACTGTGCATTTACTTTGTGCTTGTAAATGCATAATTTTCTCAGAACTATGATGTTATTGAAACTTGTTATATTGTGATTATGGGGTTGGGCCCTTTAGCTTCTGAAATGTTTAATGTTAACCTTGTACTCCATGCACCCACTCATATGTAAAATCTGATGACCATAATACTCAATGCACCTATTCATACGCAATATCTGACCACCATATACTCAATGCACCTATTCATGTGTAATATCTGATGACCTTGTACTCAATGCACCTATTCATATGTTATATATATATATATATATATATATATATATATATATATATATATATATATAAAATGTTCTCGGGTGGCGAAAGCTTTTTGGCTAGGCTTATATAGGCCCTAGGGCCAATAGCCTAGTAGATACCTATGAACCTATGTTGGTGTAAATGACCCGAGATGTACCTCCCTGGACTATATGAAAAGACACATGGAAGAGCTCTCTGATCTTGTAGCCCAGACAGGTATGACCCTAGCCCTGAGTAGCATCCTGCCATCACCCAGAATGATACCGCAGTACAAGGACAAAATGACTGACTTCAACAACTGGCTAAGCTTCTGGTGTCATTCTAAGGGGATCCAGTATCCGTCTGCCTGGGATGACATGGTCGACAGACCATGATGCTTTGCCAGAGATGGCTTGCACCTCTCACCCCTGGGATTCTGGATACTGGCTAAGGCTCTTGCTGCCCCTATAGTGCCTTTTTTAGTCAAAGATCAAATGACAAATTCACCACTGTAACAGGAACAGGCAAGCAAAAACTGGGGGCACTGCTACTCATTGCCAGAAGTCTAAATCTCAAAATGTACTCCCTCAAAGCACTCCTTAAAATGGAGAACATAGATATCTGCGCAACGACTGAGACCTAGTTCAAGGCTCCAGAGAGCACCCCTGCATTACCAGGTTAAAACTCATACCACACTTTTTGGCCATCTAACCTGGACCAGAACACCAAAGGCAGAGGTGTGTTCATATTCATTAAGGATATTCACACCTCCTGGCTAGTTGCTCAGCATAATGCATCCGAGGCTATCCAAGTACAACTAACTCTGGGCAAAACTGCAATCCAAATTGTAGCTTGCTACAGATCTCCCACCAGAAAACTACTCCTGTACCAACTCCTTCGCTCAATGCTTTCTGGAATTCATAAATTCCAATGCCCTGGATCAACTTATCCACACCCCCACCAGGGGCAACAATATCCTAGACCTAGCCATTACCAACATGAGTGGCCGGTGTTCCACACCTGAAGTCAACTCTCGTTGGTCAGATCTGACCATAAGCTAATCTCCCTAGATATCCACATCCCCCCACCCACCATTAAGAAAACCATGGTAAAAAATTTCTCCAAAGCCAACTTCATCCTTCTTAAGCAGAAGTGGTGAACTTCCTGACACCCATGCAGATGGACAATACAGTTACAACTGCTGAATCCTACACAAATGCACTTACACGAGTGCATGGATCGTGCTATCCCAAACAGAACCAAGACGCTATCCTCCAAAAAAAGGAAGCCAATCTGGTGGTCCCCTGCCATAAACAAACTCTACAACAGAAGGAAGAAACTGTTGCAAAAGAGAGTAAAATCCCATGAGTGAAGAGCTCCTTGGTCAGCCTCAGTAAGAAGCTGAGATTCCCTATAAAATCCTCCAAATCTAGCTATGAAAACAATATCGCCATTGATTCAAGGGAAAACCACAAAGCATTCTATAGCTATGTCAAAAATCTCAATGGCAACACCCAGAACTGCTCCGAGTTACAGCATAACGGCACAGAAATTTCAGAACCAACTGATATTGCCAACATCCTGGCAGATAGGTTCAGTGCTAATCTTACCCCCTTCTTACCCCCTCTCACCCCCTATAGGGCCCATATCTATACAGGAAGAATGCAGAGTCCACTGAATGGAGAACAGCAACAGTTATCCCACTCCACAAAGGGGGAGCCACCACTGATCCTAGAAACTATTGCCCCATTAGCCTGACGAGCCTGGTTTGTAAGGCCATGGAACGTATCATCACGGAACTCAAACAAAGACATTGGTAACCTCCAAACTCTGAACCCCACCCAGTTCAGGTTTGTGAAAGGCAGATCATGCCTCCTAAACCTGATCCGACTTCTTTGAGGCAGTCACCAAAGCCATAGACGAGGGTAAGGTGGTTCACACAGCCTATCTTGACCTCACCAAGGCTTGACACCATCCCCCATTCTGGAATTATAGCTAAACTCACTAAACTAGGTATAAATCTCTACATCGCAAGATGGGTTGCCAACTGGCTCAGTGACAGAACCCACACTGTAAAAGTTGCACACTCCAGATCTGACGTCAAACCAGTGACAAGTAGAGTACCACAGGGTTCAGTCCTGGAACCTCTCCTGTTTGGTATCTACTTCTCTGAAGTACAGGCTAACACAGAAGGCCTTTGGCTAACGAAGGTAGAAGATGACCAAAGTAGGAGTCATAGTCAAGTCCCCAAATGAAGTGGACATCCTATAAAAGGGCCTCACTGAGACAGATGTCTGGTGTCAGAGCAAAGGCCTTAAGCTCAATGCCAAAAAGTGCAATGTCATCCCCTTTGGTAAAAACTCTGTACCCATGAACTACCACATAGGCAGCAGTCTACTTAACGCCGAATGTGTGATAAGAGACCCTGGGACCCCAGGTGGACAGTAGTCTCTCCTTTGATAATCACATCGCCACAGTAGTCAGGAAATCCTTCTACATGGCACACCTCATCACAAAATGGTTCTCATCCAGGAAAAGAGAGGTCATTGTTCCCCTCTACTCGACACTCATAAGCCCCATTATAGAGTACAATGCCCCTTTTGGAATGCACCTCGCAAGACATCTGCAGCAGCTGGAAAGGCCACAGAAGTACCTTACAAAGAGGATTACTGGCCTCAAACAGATGGCCTACATTGACAGTCTCAAAAAACTCCAGCTTTACTCCTTAGCATATCGCCTACTCCAAGGTGATCTCTGCCTAGCATATAAAGCTATGTCAAACCCAGAGCTGTTAGACATGCTACACCTAAAGAAATCCCAATCCCTGTGAGCTACACGCTTTAGGGACCTAAAGCTTGTCATCACAATAAACAGGACATGCTGGAGGGATAGATTCCTGTCCCAGAGACTTCCCATACTCTGGAACAAGCTATCCATCTATGTCAAGCAAAGTTCCTCATTAGCACTCAAGAAAAATTTTGATGAGTGGATGGGAAATACGAAATACACCCCGGGTATCACTTGTGTGGCGCTGCTCAACAGGGGTAAAGGAAAATAACTTTCTTGGGTGGCGTAAGCCAGGGAACCTTGTTGGCTAGGCTTACTTGGGGCTTGGGCCAATAGCCTAGTACCTACCTACGAATACTGGTAAGACATAAGTGTTGTTGCTATATATATGTACAGAAAACATCCACCACTGTTGCTAGCCATTCCAGTCCAATCTACAACTGCAAGCATTCTCAAAAACAAGTTGCTCACAATTATATCTATATCTCAAAAGTAGTAGTCCATAAAGGTGAACGATTCTTTGCATTTGGTCTTTGGATGAAAGTGCTCATTTATCCACTTGATTTCTTCTAATTTCACTCAGAAAAGCTCACTTTTTAGACTCTGCTGGGTTCACGCTGCTTTTGCTAAAAGGGAGGAGGTTCCTCCAACCCAGCTAGCCTAGCTGCACTGCTAAATGTAACCAGTTTATGACTCTAGAACTGGTCTCCTGGGCATTGGCTAAAAATGTGCAACACAAAACCTGATAAAATCAGACTTATAAATAAATACCAAATTCATTTTTAACAATACCTGTCTCTAATCACCTATTTATAATGCTGACAGCAATTGCTAGTTATCTCCAACAAACCAAGCCTCCAGCCCAGACCATGGTAAACACTACAGAAAGTCATCTCCAACTAACCAACCCCAGACATCATAAGCAAAGAAAAGCCACAACTATTAAAAGCCGACATCTTGCTAAAAATGATAACTACTACACCCAAATAACTACTACACTAAGTACGGTACACACAGCAAGAAAAAACTATATCACAAGCTACCCAATCATTATGAAATGCAAGTGGTAACCATCCTCACCTCAGTAAGCAATGGTGACAGGTACACCAGCTACCGCAATCACCTTCTCCATGGCAATCAGAGAAAATTGTTATGTTTAACTTGTTGCAGGCAAAAGCTGCACTTAACTCCTTGAGCACAGACAATAAATGCCAACATACAATCCAATCCACCTAATAAAGTAAAGACAGCAGTTACGCTCATTGTCCAATTTTTCTCCCCGGGCCTCCGCTGAAAACCACCTCCGTTCCAAGTCAGACTTTCCCGGTAAACAAATGTTAAACAAACAAACAAATGTTAAATAAAATAAAACTATTAAATAAAGTTGGGTACATCCTCAAAACTACACATGCATATGTTCTAACACACACACACCTCTGTCCAGCTGATTGTCTTTCAATACCTATACTGTTACTTCTGCTTTTACAGTGGGTTTGTGAAAACAGCATAACAGTTTTGCTTACCTACAGCAAAGTCCATCAAATATCATGAATAATTTACATACAGTTTTCCCATTTTAATCTTCCAACAACCCAGTCTCCTGTCTCATCAAGCAACAAGACAGTCAGTCGTGAAAAAGAATTTACTGTCTCCAAAATCAGAAGAAAGGCCACAAGACTGTGTCCCACTTACGGCAAACTGGCAGTCCTGCCCAACCCTGCTCATGCAGAAAGGGCACTACTAGCATTTCTTAGAATACATTTTTCTCAGTTTGTTTCTGCCTTGCATCTACAGTACAAGCAGATTACAGGCCAGTCCCATCTACGTTAAGCTTAAGAGTACATTTAAACAACTCAATGTGCTCTTCAAATTGACAAGATATAGAACCGCTTCCCTGATATATATATATATATATATATATATATATATATATATATACATATATTCACATACATGCACACACACACACACACACACATGCTGGGTATATCTAAAAAAAACCCAACAAACTGTTAACTGCAGTGGGCTAAGAGAAATTCTTTGCAGTACCACAGGCAAGTTCTGACTCCCCAAACTGTAATCAGATTTATCTACTACTGCTGCTATAAAAAGCAGTAAACTGGGAAGATGAGGTGGAGATTCTGCAGGAACCTTTGTCAAAGAGTCAGTTTAACACCACAGAAAAGCAAACATCTTCTGTTTGCTCTAGTCCTCTGTGCTGCATCACTCAAAGTGAAATTGAAACCTGAACCTGTTCTCTCATCACACTGTACTTATACAGAGACAGCTATGTCTTTTCCAGGGCCAACTATCCATTGTTTAATAACAGAACACATTGCAC
Source organism: Protopterus annectens (assembly GCF_019279795.1). NCBI lineage: Eukaryota > Metazoa > Chordata > Ceratodontiformes > Protopteridae > Protopterus > Protopterus annectens. The sequence continues at coordinate 1,021,256,840 of NC_056743.1, forward strand.
GTTAAGTGCCTTTTTAATTTATTGGAAGGTTATCAGGAAGGAACATAATGTTTGCAAAGCAGCAGGATGGGGTAATGCTGCACCTGTTAACCACTTCCAATGCTTTAGAGCTAAAAACAAATGGTGCTTGCACTCTGTTCCAACTAAATAGGCTTAGATACACACAAAGTAAGAAAGATTTCTCAGTTGAATTGTGTCTGCCATATGACAACCTTCTACCTATCTTTTGAAACTTGCAACTTTGGACTCTGTTGACCGATAATGACGTGTCCCCATGTTACACTGTTACTGTTAAGGTGCCTTCAGGTGCTGGTCAAGGCTGAAAATGGTCCCTAGACCAGCCCAGGAACCTGTTTACAAACACTAACTGGTTATACATTTATTGATAGTGTTGAGACTAGTTTACAGGAATGCACATTCGCACACCACTCATGTCAAGTTAGATCATTATGAAAGTTCCCTTTCCTCAGTCAATTTAATGGAAAAATGGTGGTTCTGCTTACTCATCCACTGATCTGCGTTTCATTCTTGGACTCCATGTCACCAAGCCACAGCTACCATCCTGGGTCTTGGCTGGCCCACTGAAATGATATTTGATTAATCCAAATGAATCACTCTGGCAAGTGTACAGTTTTATACAAAATGCATGAATCTCATTGGTGCTGTAACTTGATCAGAAGCTCAAGATTACAGCACACTGTTTTCAGTCTTTACACAGACCTAAAAATATATGATCTTTATATTTTTACCAGACTGTCAGCAAGATTCTCTCAACTACAAAACTATACAAAGTCCTCAAACATAATGACTTACCGTAGAAACCAGTACTATTGAGATACAATAAATTCAACACTTTTAGATGTTAAACAACTTAGAAGACAAATGGTAAAAATCAATAATTCATTCTCTAACTTGTTCCAAGTGGAAAAACAGTCCGAAGCAGCTGTGATCATTTCAGGTTAACAGCCACAATGTTCACAGATGAATGAAATGCTTCACTAATAGCATATGACATTTTACAATGACAATGCTCAGGTGCACCTACACCATGAACACAGGTATGTTCCTCTCTCTCTGTCTCTGGGTAAGGTAGTTACATTTGTGTGGCACTTACCTTGTTCTAGCCTTAAAGAAAATTTAACACTTTACATTTCCCAATAGCTTTCCCATGCCACGAATGCCTCAATTCATTTTCAACCACCCATTCTATGAAATCACAGCACTCTTACTGAATCAGTTCCCCACACTCAAAGCAACTGCACTGCTACCTGCAGATCTACAATCCTTCAGACTCCTCACATTACACAGTACTGCACAGCTAAGCTTAGACTCAAACTTGTTTCTTCCAATAGCAAGTTCTGCATGTGTTTTCTCCCTCTGCCTAACAAAGTACCTACCTTCTTTTGTTCGACTCCCCTTCCCTTAGTTTCAAAGGTATGGTTCTTAAGTGCCATTTCCAATTGGGCTCACAGCATTACTGTCACTTGTGAGCCAAAAAACGGACCCCGTCCAAGCTGAACATTCTGTCAGGCCTCTCTTTTCCACTAACATTCTACTATTCAAGCCTTTTGGCCTTCTGCATTACAACGTCTGTGTCATACTCTCTAACACTATCCTCGGCTAACACATTGGCACAAGTAGCATTTTGAGACAGTGGTGCCTAGTCACCTCTGCCAACGTACTTCAACAATTTCTACTGTGTCCAATGACAGGCTTTGGTACCCATATATGTTTTTTACGTTCCTGCAGAAAACAGATAAGGATAATGTAGACAGAAACCAATCCTGTCAACATAGGTTCATAGATTAGTACTAGGCTAATTGCCCTTGTGGGCCATTTTAAGCCTAGCCAATTACCCCATGTGAGAATCAAACCCTGCACCTTGTGTCTGCAAGGTAAACACCTTAACCATTATGCCAACCTCCCGCCCTACCCTGTGAAGGTCCATTATACAGTAAGTAGACAGCACATCTGGTCAGTCACAAATTCTGTGCGTTACAGTTTTAATGTGTGTCCAAAATGAACAAATTGGAAATATGCAACCATGCACTTGCTGAACAGAAAATTTTGTCTTGGAACTTAGTAACATTTAGAAAGGTCAGACTACACAAACAAAACTCTGCAGGTTACTGAACAACTCACCTACTGAACAGGTTAAAGGTGCAAATCAGACAAAATCATAACTGTATTACACAAGCTCATATCCATCACCAACTCGTGAATATCTGAGAAAGGCAGCAAGAGAGATACTATACCCACTGTTCAAACAACAACGCTGCCACCCAATTACAAAAAATTATTTCAGAAGCATAGCTACCTTCCACTCAGAGAACACAGGATTAGACACACACACACACACACACACACACACACACACACCTATTCCTATATACAGCAAGGAGCAACAGATCACAGTTATGTTTTGTTAACCATACTAGCCTTATCAGTTAATACACACTTATGGGGGGGGGGGATCTGGGCAGAAAAAACCCATATAACAAAAGACTAAGAATGGTTAAAAATCAAAAATTAAATAACTCAAACAATCCTGGTATATCACTGTAGTAACAGACAAGGCTAATCTGATTAAACAAAGTTTAAGTAAACCACTAAATGGGATGTAATCCCACATTTTAATAATTAACCATGACACTGCACTGCTCAGAGGCCATTCATTCAACTCATAATGGTGGCACAAAAGTACAGAATGGCAAATCTTACACCATTATGAACCACAGCCATCTTCTAGATTCCTATCAACTGTTATCCCACAGGTTGGCCATAGTCAACTCTTCCACCCCCTCCCCAGATGCATAGCAGCAAATCCTGCCCACAACTGATTTAGGGAGTGATCTGCAGTTTAGATTTCGGGAGGGGATCATATGAGGTTACTAGGCTACAAGCCTTGCCAACAGTTTATCCCCAAAAAGAAACCTCAGTCAGCACCTGTCACCCCTGTCAATGAGGAACACAGGTGGAACAAATTTGCATTTTCCCATCCACTCATCAAGGCTGGACTTGAAGAGGGTCAGCGAGGTGCCCTGCTTGACGTGTATGGAAAGTCTATTCCAGAGACAGGGCAGCCTCTGGGAGACAAACCTCCTTCTCAAGCAGGTTTTGTGGCTGTCACATATTATATTCCGGCCTTTTGAGCGGGTAGTACATGAAGAGTTAGACTTACGGATATGGAGCATCTCTAGTAGGGCAAGGTCCGAGACTGCCTTATAGGCGAGACACAGATCACCCCTGAGCAATCTGTAGGATACCGAGTAGAAGTGATAGTGCTTTGAGCCCGTCTGCATAGGACAGGTGTTGAAGGCCATAAATTCGCTTTATGAAGTATTTCAGCAGCCTTTCCAGTTGGTGCAGACGTTTGGAGACATGCATCAAACAGGGCATTATACTCAATTATTGGTCTAATGAGGGAGATGTGCAGAGAGGTAATAATCTCCGTTTTTCTGGATGCAATCCCTTTACTTATGAGATGAACCAACTAAAAGGCTTTTCTGACCACTGCCACTACACAATGGTCGAAATGTGAGGTTATCAACCTGAGTGCCCACCATGTCTCTCACCACAGGTTATGTGCTTAGGTTGCCATTGATGTGGTAATCAGTAGGGGTCATGTTTTTGCCGAACGGTATGAGGATAAATTTTTTTGCATTTAGCTTGAGGCCATGACTTTGGCACCAGTCATTAGTTGCTGTGAGACCCTCTTGCAGTATGTTAACATCATCTGGGGAGTCAATGACTATTCCGCGGTGGTACAGCGATAGCATTGTTACCTCACAGTAAGAGGTTCTCCCGTTCGATTCTCGGCTTGGCTTGGGAGTGCCTTCTGTGTAGAGTCTGCATGTCCTCCTCATTGTTGGGTAGCGTTCGAAAGACATGCGTATGTAAATGGTCGTGCCTTCGTTGAAGGTTTGGCATCGAGCTGGCACCTCGGCATTTTGTAAAACTCTACTGCCAATCATTAGTGGACCAGAGTTCCGCTGTGGCGACCCCTTACCGGGAAAAAGCCGAAAGAAACAACAATCTGGGGAGTCAATGACTGCAACCATTTTACAGTCATCTGCAAACTTGGTCAGACACAGACCTTTTGTCATTGCCTGGACCTCTGAGAAATAGATGCCAAATAGTAGGGGTCCCAGGACAGATCCCTGGGGAACTCCACTAGTGACAAGTCTACTAGCGGAGGTGCCTATTTTGACTTTAACGGTCCTGTCGGTGAGCCAGTTGGGGCCAACCACCTGATGAGATAGGGATTTACACCAAGTTGTGCTAGTTTGCGATGATGCCCGGTGGATTGTGTCAGAGGCCTTAGCCAAGTCAAGGTAAGCTGTATGTACTGACTTTCCCTCATCCAGAGACTTGGTGACAGTCTCAAAGAAGTCAACCAGGTTCAGCATGCAAGATCTGCCCTTGACAAGTCCAAACTGTGTGGGGATGTGCTTGGAGGTTGTCTATATCCTTGTTTACGAGATCCATAATAATGCGCTTCATGGCTTTATAGATAAGACTTGTGAAGCTAATAAGGCGATAGTTACCAGAGTCAGTAATGGCACCACCTTTGTGCAAGGGGGTGACAATGGCAGTTCTCCACTCTGCTGGAATGAAGCCTGTACTTAAGCTGTGGTTGAATAGGGTGCTCAATGGCGAAGCTAGCTCTTGCTGGAGATGGTGCAAAATACATCTTGGGATACTATCAGGTCCCATGGAAGCTGTGTTCTTTGCCTTGGATAGGGGACTGTAACACTTGATTTATGGAGATTGGAGATGTGAGGTGCGAGATAAGTATCGCCGCTGTCGAAAGGGCCTGTGGGGGGCAGGGGGTGACGTTTGCGCTGAATCTATCTGCTAACAGGTTGGCCAAGTCAACAGATCAGTGTAAGTGATACTTTTTCTTTCAGCTTTTCCTGGTTAGAGGCCGCCACAGTGGACCACCTGTTCGCTCATGACTGGCAGTGGAGTTTAATGGTGTCGAGTTGCCAACCCGGCACCCAACCTTCTACAGAAGGCACATGCACGCACTCACACCTAGGGCCAATTTAGAGTGTCCAATCCACCTACAGCATGTCTTTGGGATTAAGTACTAATTCGGAACACACCTGGGCTTTGTCACGGAGATTCTTGACGTACCTGAAGAAGACTTTATGGTTTACCTTGGAGGTTTTCACTAGTGATATTTGCTTATTGAGGCTAAACAGGAAGTTTTTCAAAATTGAAATTTGTTCCTTTTTACCCTTTGACAACAGTTTCTTCCTTCTGTTGTAAAACCTGTTGATAGAGGATGTCCGCAAACAAGTTTGTGCTTCCTTCAGGAGCAGGTTTTAGTTCTACTGGGTATGGCCGAGTCCATACAGTTGTACAGGTGCTTGTATAATACATTGGCGTACTGTTCAGCAAAGTTGTCTGCATCCTCTGAGGGAGGCGGTGGTGTGTAGCTACAGACACCCCCCCTTACGAGGGTGTAGTCAGCTTTTGAGAAGTTTTTTAGCTTCATTATGGCTGGGGGGGGGGTTGGGTGGGATAGAAACTTCAAATGAAAAAACAGTCAAAAGATCTGATCCCACCAGGGAAGAACATACTATGAGAGTGGTGCAGCGGTCGCCCATCTTGGTGAGAACCAAAACTAGAATGTTATCTCCCCTTGTGGGGGATGAGATGAGCTGGTCTACTGCATTTGAATTGATGAAATCAAGGAATCATTGAGAGAGTGCATTAGTGCAAGAATAGTTTATCCGGTCTACAGTGGGATAGTTGGAAGTCACCAAATATGAGGGTGTTAGGAGGTACCTTGATGGAATCAAGTAGATCCAGGTAAGAGGAGAGGGTGGCCCGAGTCATGCAAGGGGGTCTATAGCTAGCTATAACTTGGATGGGTGTCTTACCAACTGTTATTTGCACCCAGAGTAGTTCCAGTGCGCCATACTGGCAAACCAGTCTGGAGGTTTGCCTGTCCTTAATGAAGATAAGAGACTCCACCACCCTTAATCTTCCTGATCTCATTTTGGAGTCGGAATCTGTGAAATGAGGTATAGCCTAGTAAGGCAGCGGTGCTCTCCTTAGCTCGGAACCAAGTTTCCATGTCCACACAGGCATCAGCATCTTCCAGTGCAAGGAGGGCCTCCAGCAAGTCCATTTTCAGGTTAAGGCTCCTACCGTTAAGCAGCATGACCTTCAATTTGCTTTGTGACAGATCTTTTATGATGGAAGGTTTGTCTTTGGGACATTGCCTAAAAAAGACACAATGGGAGGAGGAGAGAGCCTTGGTCAGGATCCTGAAACCAGTGGTGAAAAGTGAAGGCCATCTTTGACAAAGCATTGAGTCCTGGTGAGTATGTCATCCCAGGCAGACAGCTACTGGATCCCCTTGGAATGACACCAAAAACTAAGCCAATTGCTGAAGTCTATTTTTGGTTGGTATTGTGGTATCATTCTTGGCGAAGGTAGGATGCTGCTTAAGGCTAGGGTCATACCTGCCCGGAACACATACTCAGAGTTCAATCATGTCTCTCTTTATATAGTCCAGGGAGGTACGTCTCAAATCATTCACACCAACATGTACTATGACAAGAGTTGTACTTCTTGTGGAGAAACTTAAGTGCTTGCGTGATGTGGCGGATTCTGGCACCAGACAGACAACTGATCGTAACCTTCTCCTAGTCAAGCCTGGTGCAGATTTTAGGTTTACAGAGGGGGGGTTAGGTTTATGGAGTGATCAGAGAGTAAGGGAATCTTAGGTCTAGGGAGCAATGGGGGACTTCAAGGTTAGTATCAGGGATCTGGTAGGGTTACATTTTTTAGCAAGTTAGCCAGTGATGTTAGGTGGGGAGGGGCCAATTGATAACTATAACTCACTAGTCATAAAAAATTACAGGACAATCCAATCAACTGTAAACATACTCTAAATATTCTGTAAATAAACATTTGTACTTTCCCTTATCCACCCAATTATGATGGTGTGTTCTTTTTCTTTTCTATGAAGCACCAACTCCTTTTTAAAAACTGCAGATTTCTGACATTTGTACAGGTCTAAAACACAAGCAAATCCGTTGTTTCCTTCTTCACTTATTTTTCCCCCTTTCAATCAACAATGTGAGATATTCCCACCAACCTGTGTGAACTTCAGTGCAGAGTCCTAATCTATCACCTTCACCCATTCCAAGTATATATCTCAGTCTCAACTCCCCTATACCTTGTATTTATTACATAACCTTCACCACCACCATTCCTCCACCTCCTCTATTTCAACTTAATCTTAAAACCTCCTTTTTGAAAACTTAGTATATGTAATTCACCTCATTTACAGTGCTTCACTGATTATTTATTGTGATAAGTAAACTTGATTAGATGACTTGCTTGTTAGGGGAGCCATTTGAATAAGCATTCTATCTCAAAGACAGATTTTAAATATATAAAACAATGATGAATTGAAACGGAATGTCACTAACTCATGGAAATAGCAGAGGATTTAACTTCATAAGCAGATCTATCCAGTCACAGGATCACGAATGGGCAGTGGCCTTTAACACAACTACAACTCACAGATAAGCTACCCTAAGGATAAATTAAGACAGGAAATTGATCCACTAAATTTCCCTTAAACATTTCTCTGCAATGGACAGTAGTTTTACTATTATTTTTTTTAACCCAAACTAACACAGCTCTACTGAACCACAAGTGAGCACAATTTTCACAAGACAAAAATAGGAGTGAAAGAAGTTTTTTTTTTTTTTTTTAAAGGCAGGATGAATGTATACAACCACTTCTGATCAGAATACCACTTTGAAAAACTTGGAATCCAAAGCTGTACAAGACAGACAAGAAGCTAGTAAATAGGAAAGACACATACACTTAGAAAGCAAAGTCTTACCTACAAACAATAATCACATTGTAAAAAACAAGTTAGGACCAGGGATGAATTTACTTGCACCCACCCTAATGTCAAGTTTTGCCTTAAAGAATGTGAGAGAATTACTCAGTTTTATACACAAGAAAATGTTATTTCATAGATGAATGTTGAGTAATAAATCTGGATTAATACAACATGTGTCAAACAGATTTATAAAAAAAACATCGAAAGAAGAAGAAGGTCCTTGCATCACCAAAGGCAGGTCTGCTTCTAAATGCAGGTTAACATTGGGTCGACAGGAAAATTAAAGGATGTTAGCTTTGAAATGCAGGCTAGCTATGGAAATACACAGAACACTGAAAGTGTGTGCAAGTTAAAAGATGTTACAGGATGTAATTTGTACGTCGTTAAAGATGTGACAGGATATTACAGAGGTAAACCTCTCTCTAGCTACATGGCCATAAGTGAGGTCACACATCTTATTGCCACATATTTATCTAATATTCAACCAAACCTAAAAAGCTACAAGATTCCACCACGTAAACTGAAATACAAAGCATTACACATAACTAAAGGAATCCACCACATTAACTAAAATGCAAAGAACTACTACATACATAGATAGATACAAGAACCTTATCAGCTAGGCAACTCTTAATAGGGACAAGGAGACTATAAACTAAATCATGATCAGGAAATAAACCCAGCATCAGAGCGGTAGAGGACAGGAACATGTACAAGTTGGCCACTGTTCTTATCTGAGAGGAACGCAAGAGCAGACCAACTATAGTGCCAACTCCCAGAGGGCTGACAGCCTAGCCCTGCCAAACAGCAGACACTAGCTCAGACAGTACCACTATCTTGTAAACAAATGCGATATGCACAATACAACTATCTAACGGCACTGCACATGCAGGCCAACTTGCATTAACGGTTGGTAGAGAAATACTAATGGCATCTACTTTGCATCCAGCCAAAACATACTCGTAAGGACAAGTTCCCATTCAGGCTAAACAGACTTGGGCACGAAAGGCTGACTAGTGTGGGGAAGAACGAAAGAGAAGTTGTGGATCTAGTGAAAAATAACTGGAATAGAAAGTGGTTAGACAGTATAGCGCAAAGGGAAGACTGAGAAACACTACAAAGAAAAAAAAACAGTCTGGGAAGTATCATGCGTGTGTCCCTAAAACAACTGAAATCGATGCAACAAGTCCTATCAAACCGCAAAGAATGACAACAGTATAAACAGTACCAAGAAAATTTATCATGTTAATAACAGGTAAAATTATTAAGTGACAGTTAAAAAGAACCCAAAGACATAATCAACTCCATTTTAAACTGCTGCAGTAAATGGGAGGTATAATTCAACCTGTACAGTAGCTACAACCATCAGCTCTGAGGACGCGAGATGGTTGTAATTGTAACAACAAAGATCCGATAGACAAAGGCATAGTTTTCAAAGAAATGTAGTCGAAACTCTTGAAAGGGGCAAAGGTAAGGAATACAACCACACACAGGAAACTTTAACAGGTATGGGACCGAATAAGGGCAATACAGGTCGTCCTAGATGACAAAGCAGCTGGAGACTGTGACATATGATAGGAAGGGCAGGTTCGGAGGGGGGCAATCTGTTTAATCGATTAAAAGAACTGTCAGAAAACGAAGACATCTGGATGGATGAACTGTAAAGGAGGAGGCTTGAGAGAGAAAAGAAAACTCAACCATCTGTTGCTTCAGAGACAATCCAGTACCAAAAGACAAAAACAGATTGTAACCCCAGGAAACAGCGTGTAAGTTATTCACAGCAATAGCGTACATGTCAGTGTGGAACACATCAATGGCATACACGTCAATGTGGAACTATAAAAACAGTCTTCCTCCAGCTACAAAGGCAATACAAAGTCTCAATAAGACAAAGAAAGAGCGATAAGCCCACATACAGGTGTATCCAGGCACGTGAGCAAATAGTAAGACTAGACAGGTGGATCCAGCAGTACGGACATGTAATCCAGCCAGCCACCCCCATTCAACTGCAATGAGACACTATTATTCTGCCATGGTAACATGCTTCAGACACACATACAAATCCATAGTCAGGACAGCCACAATTGTGGAAAGTTAACACTAAAGCACAATAATACTCTGTTTTCGAGCACAACTCTTCTAAAATGTAGGGGGCAGGGAAATAAGTTTCCTGTCCACGTTTTCATTCATAGGACGAATTTATCCGTTTATCTCGGTTTCAGCAATCCTTTTCCGCGCTCATACCACATCGGCGTAGCCAGTGTGGATTTAAAAATTACCTTTTTGATGAAATGGGGCAAAGTGCACCCAAAAACGACCAGCGCTTTGTACATAACTGCTGCGGGACATGACCCCGAGGACTGACTGGATTCAGCTCTGCTTCGCTCACCCGTGTACAGTCCTTGGTCCACACAAGTTGCATAGTATTCCTCTTTAGGCTGTAGTTTCTTTAACCTCCGTAAAGTCATTTGTCCTGGACAAGTTAAAAGTAGCACGAGGCAAACAGAAAAACAAACGCCACGCTCGAACACTGAATGTAGTATGTGAGCAATTGTCTCTCGGAATAGTTTTGCGTGTGTTTCACTCAGCCTGAGCACAGCCCCGGAGGGGGAGGAAGATTTACTAATCCGGAGTCCCTTAAAGACACAAGACGCATTTTTTTTGTCAACACATGTCCCAGCGGTTCCACACACCGAGAATATCGTAAACTGTTCTACTGTAGGGTTACGTCAATCAAAAACTTGGTTTCAATTTTGTTGATCTATTTGTTCTAAAGTCTTGACGTAATGCACAGTTTTAATTCGTGTGCCTTTACATATATATGTGTGTGTGTGTATGTGTATATATATATATATATATATATATATATATATATACACACACACACACACATATGAGCACGTGTAAATGAGCTATTACTTGTTTACTTATTTTTTATAAGGACACATCCTTGTCCTGTGTAAGCCGTGACAATCTTTAGAATATGTATCTTCTAGGTCTATTTTTTACAATCTGCATGACGTTGACATTGGGAGTTCTTTTTTCAAGTAACACCACTCCCTTTTCGTAATAATTCTTGTGCTTGCGTGCCTTGTGTATTGCTGCTGATCTTCACACGTTTTTGCTTGTTACTTTTCATTTAAATAACTGGCGATGCAGAACCACAGTGTGTTTTTAGACATGATACGTTATGAAGGTTCCCCCGTTTTGGCTGTAAGAAGAGGCCCCTATACCATTATAAATTGTACTGCCTTTATTGGTTTACGTTTTCACGCGGTTCTTATCGTTTTGATTAGACTTGTTCTTAGCCACAAACTGTTGGTACTGTACATACCTATCAACCTCTTAGTGCATAAAATATGGACGAAACCTACAAATAATAGTGGTGGTGGTGGTGGGGTAAATACCCCAAAATAGGGACATATTTTAAATATTACTCATAAACTTAGAACGAACGTTGCTGGAATTAACATGATGCAAGCATTGTCTGAAAGCTATAAAGTCTGAAACTCAAATGTATGTCATTGTTTACTGACTTCAGTCCTTTGTGATTTTCCAGCAAACCACAACTTGTATAAGGCACAACCAAAAATATATAAAGGCATTCTGAGAAAATCTGGACAGCTGAGTGGTATGGTAATCTATACAACAAAATTCACAACAGCCTGTTGATCTGAGTTTTACTAGACCTTCCTCCAGCACAATGAAAGCCTCCGTTAACTATGACAACAAATGTTAAGACTAGTACTAAATCTGATTAATTAACAAGGGTCAACAGTTATTTATTCATTCGTTCATTCATTCATTCGTTTTTCCATTAGCTGATTAGGATGGAACACTGATCATTTGAAACAGCATTTTTAAGATCAGTTCTACCTACAACCCCCCTTTGCACCCAAAACTAGCAATGTATGAAAATAATTATGAACTAGATCTGTATAATTTAAATAAGAACAAATGCAGGCAAGCTCAAACACTTCACAACATGAACCAAAGTGAACATGATTGTTTATTGGAACTGCAAGAACATGACATCAGGGTTATGAAACCTGACAAAGGTGGAGGGGTTGTAATCATGGACTCTTCCACATACAGTGACAAAATGTTGGCTATGTTAGACACAGGAAATTACACGGAAGTGTCCCTTAATGAATTAAATGCAGCATATAGGAAAATCTACATCCAACTCACTGATATATTTCTAGAAAGAAGAATCGACCTTTCCTTACATAACTATCTTAACATCATTAGCCCAAGGATACCAGTATTCTTTGGTATTCCCAAGATCCATAAGAACCTATCAGATCCACCTATGAGGCCCTTAGTGGATGGAAGACACTCCATTACCACTGCTTGCGCCCAATTTTTAGACCATGAGCTGAAGAAAATATTGCGTAATGAAAGCTAAATTTGTAAAAACTCCTGGGCGTTTTTAGAACAAGTGAAAAAAAAACAGGTATGATGCAAGTGACATCATGGTCACTATAGATGTAAAAGACCTGTACATGGTCATCCCACAAGACATTGGTCTGGAGTGGGTGGGTGACCTACTGTTGTTATACAAAGTTAACCAGGAGAAAAATCAATCTAATTTTGGAATTATTAGAAATTGTTTTAAAAAACAACTATTTCTCCTTTAATGGCAGGTACTTTTTGCAGACCATAGGAGTGGCAATGGGTTCAGCTTGTGGTGGGGCATTCACGAATATGGTAATGGCATATTGGGAAAGAAATTATGTATTTCATTCTCAGTACTATTCTAAGGTCAAACTGTATTATAGATACCAAGATGATATCAGCTTGATATGGAATGGGTCACTGGTTGTTTTGGAAGAGTTTTCGAGATACCTTAACACCACCACTACATTCCTGCAGTTCACTTGGGTGATTAACCTGGATCATATGAATTACCTTGATGTCCACTTATACAAAGACACACATAATGAAAAGTATGCTACTAGGATCCACAGGAAAGAGACCTACTCAAACTCGTTCCTGCATTACACTAGCTCCCACCCCAAGCATCAAAAGAGGTCGGTAGTTAAAGGGCAATTAGTTTGAGCCGCCAGTATGATTTCCAGAGAAGAAGATTTTCTCATTGAATGCGACAACTTAAAAACTGTGTTCTTGAGGAGGGAGTACCCAGCAGACTTGCTTAATGAGCTTATGCAGGAAGTGATAGGTAAAAGAAGAGTAGGGCATTTTAAGCCCATAGTTGGGGAAAACACACTAGACAACAGCCCCTCTGAAGTTGAAGAGGGGAGATCTTAGTTGGAAAAAAGTTCTTTTTGTAGCTCTATGGTGCTTACATTCAACTCTGACTCATACCACTTGATGTTCATTTTTTATAAGAACTGAGACATTTTAATGGATGACTTGTACATCAGGGCACAAATAGGAGAAAGACCTATAGTTACATACAGAAGGGGGTAAAACTTAAAAGACCTTCTTAGGAAAGGTTCTAACTACACTAGAACAGGACGTGTAGGGATGTACAAATGTGAGTCTTGTAACTGGTGCCACAAGGAGAAATAAGGCAGCAAATTTACAGTGAATGGTATAGACCATTATGTAAAAGGTAAATATAACTGTCACTTCAAGGCAGTGGTCTACATGGCTACATGTGACCAATGCCTAGCATTTTATGTAGGCAAAACAGAAAGAAAATTTAACGCCAGAATTTATGAACACAACTATGCCATAAGAAAGAATAATATTAATAATGCTTTAGCAAGGCATATTCAGGACAATACTGGCCACAATTTCACATTTAAGGCACTAGACCATGTAGACATCAGTGACAAAAAGCCTTGGGGACTTCAGTTAGAGTTAAAGGAGTTAAGGTGGCAAATCTTACTACAGGCAGATAGATGGCCAGGGATAAATGACAGGACATCCATCTCTCCTGTATTGAAATTAAAAGTCCTAGAAAGGAACAAAATATCTCAAAACATTTGTTAAGCACAAGCACTTTTGTATGTATTTGGCTTTGGTAAACATTTTAGCATTATGTGAATATTTAACATGGGTTTTTAAAAATGACTTTGGTTTTAGTTTTATCCTATTTAGAATCATTCATGACACAAGTATGAGACTAATAATTTATCTTTTAATTATAAGTTTTAGTTATATTTAAGATGCAACAGTTTCAATTGTAACACAGTCATCAAGGGGTTAATTAATGTTCTGTCTCAGTGTTGCTTAGCTAGCTGCCTCTCTTTGCTTACCCAATCAGAATGTTTTTTATATGTATATAAATGGCTGTCTTATATTTTAATGGTGTCTGATGAAGTTAACACTTGTTTAACGAAAGCGCTCACATTTTATTTGTTTTTCTTGTGGATTTTTATCATTAAATACTCCTTTGGTTTATCATCACATGAGTGATTTGTTCCTGTGAAACTGCCTGCCAGCATTTTTATTTATTTAGTTTGTTTTGCTGCTTCTGTTCTCTTGGTATGCTGTATGGCCATATGACCTGCAAAAGGAATGTCATGGGCTATAGCTAGAAGTGCCAGACGGTAGGGACTACCAACTGCTGTATTATCTTACCCTCTAGCCCTACCTCAGGGGTCCACTTTCTATACAGTAATCCTTTCTTCCAGTATACAGATTCCCCTTTTCCTTGAGAATCAGGTGCCTCCTTAGCTACCTCCCTCAAGTCTTGTAATGTAGGGTCTGAGAGCTGAGCCTGTCTCAGCTCTACTTTTGGGACTCTTCCCAGCTTCCCTTCCACAGGAAATCTGATATCCTGTGACAGTGGTGATTCACTGTCAGCATGGCTACTAGTGCTCACCTCTGTCCCTGCAGTCACTCTGTCCAAAGGAACCTCAGTACCTGCCAGCAGCTGTGGCTCACCTTCAGGCTCACTGCTATAGCATAGCTCCCTCCCTGAAATAGCCAACTCACCAGCCCTGATTTCAAGTATAGGGTCTGTCTGGGTCTCCCCCAGGCTACCAGACCTACATGCCTGTCTCCAAGCCTGATTGTGTGTAACTGTATGGACACAAGCTATTGCATTATCAAAATCATTCACTATCAGGACATCCGCATGGATATCCTCAAACACAACTACTTGCTTGTTTCCATTTCCACCTTCCCAGTCAAGGTGAATCCTGGCTAATGGCATATGGAATGGGGTCCCTCCTAAAGCTCTGACTGGAATGGACTGCCCAAGCAAGTAATGTGCCTCTTTAACCACTGCAGGCTTCACAATGGTTATGTCAGATGCAGTGGCCTGTTTTCCATCCACTAAGCTAGGACATAACCTCTTGTGATAGTTTGGTACCCCTGTTGTCTCCAGACAACTTAGCACTGGCATAATCTTACTGCAACTTGCTGGCTCCCCCACCTTTTGTTCCCCACCTTGCCTCCATGGACATCTGTATGATACATGGCCCCACTGGTTATATTTAATCCTTGATCTTGGCCATGTACCTGAGCTAGTGGCTTCCCCTGTTACTGGTGGACTCTGCTGGAGTGGTTCAGGCTGGCCACCATGGGTTCTCTTATATCCATGTGCAGCACTGGGTATCCCTTTCCTATGCAGTGATGCCCTGCTTGCTAAGTTGAGATCCCCTTTTTTCCCCAGCTCATCTGCAGAGTTACACTCTTGGTCTGCCAACCAAATTCTCATGTCCTCAGGCAAAGTGCTAAGGGCTTGTTCCCTCACCAAAAGGTCTACCAGCTATTCAAAAGTGGTGACTTGACAACCACTCACCCACCTATGAAAATAAATGCTTAACTCAGCAATATAATCACACACACTTTCATCTATGTTCATGAAACATTTTTTTGTAAGCTTCAGGTATTAACTTAAAACATTCAAGTAAGCATTTATTTACTTTTTCATAGTTTAAACAATCAATATCAGACAATTTAGAAACAGCAATTACAGCTTTACCATGAAGTAAGGGGGTTAGGAACCGTACCCAGACCCCTTGGTCAACGTTATGCTGTTTACATGCTCTGTCAAATATATGAATAAAACTATCAAAATTATCACCCTCTGTAAATTGTGAAAGAAATTTACTGACCTTTATTGCTTCTGGGGTTCGATCATTCCCTTCCCCATTACCTCCATGACCCTGACAAAGAGTCAGCATCTCCCTGTCATGTTGATGCTGCTTCTCATTTTCTTCAGCCTCCGAGCACCACAGTCTTTCATTTTCTTCAGCCTCCAAATGCTGCAGTCTCTCTGCTGATTCTAATTTGAAATGCTTGGCCTCCAGTTCAAGTCTCTTTAACTCCAGACTGTTTTTTAAGTCCTCTGATGAAAAGGTGAACTGTCGTGTTTCTGAGGGTTGCAAATTCCCATCACCAGTCTGGTTATCCTCCTGGTTGCTGGACTGAGCTGTGACTAAGGCTAAAATTATTTCCTCTTCAGTCAGGTAGGCATACATCAGTCCTTTAGCTTCACACACGTTGGTCAACTGGTTCTTTGTCAGCTTGCCATAATCCTCTGCTAAACTAACAAAATAAATAAATAAATAAATAAAACTTTTGTGAAATGAAATGCCGAATGTTTACCTTGTGGATGCTGAGAGGACACACCTTTAGTGACAACTACCTAGAGGCTATAGAAGTTCAATTAATATCCACACCACTGCTCACCAGTATGTGATGTCCCCACTCTGCGCCAATAATCAAAGGGTCTGAATCCTCACCACTGACACTGGAGAGGGACGTTCACTTGGAACAAAAATGGATACACTCAGTATTTCCAGGTGCAAAAAAAAATACCTTTCCTGTAACTAGTGTAGTACAGATTCAGATTTGCTGTATCCAGGACTGTATTTAAGCTTCTGAGCCATCCCCCCAAGCTTTCCGTGTTGGAGGGAAGCCTTCTAGCTTATCAGTGGGAGTGGTAAGCACTAGGTAACCTATCTACCACATAAGGAGTGGTTCTGGCCCAGAAATTATAGTTATTGGCCATTTCGGCAGTTATTCCATCTCTCTGTCAACTTTCTGATTTAAAAGCCCACATTTGTTTCCCCCCTTTCCTATAACTAGTTTAGTCCAAATACAGATTCTTAGTTTTAGCACTTGAATTTGCTTATTCATGATCAGCACTTGTTCAGAACTTGTAAGCACTAAATAAGCTACTAATTACTACAGCACTCAACCTTCCTCATTACCTAGAGGAAAACAGTTTTGGTACTTACTTTCCTGACTTGCTTAGAGAAAAACAGCTCTTGTACTCACTTTCCTCACTTATCTAGAGGAAATTTTTTTTATTCAGGCATGTCCAAGGGTCAGCTCCCAGTGTTCTCTCCTGCCTATCTGATGAATCTGGGCATCTTGGGGTAATGTAGAAATTGCCTCATGTACACAGACAACCCTCTCCTCCTACCACCCAACACTACAACCTGTGAGAGATGCACTTATCTAGCCAAACTAGAGGTAAAGCTCTCTCCAATCAAGACTGAACTTGACAGTCAAGAGGAGAAGGTAAACACTTGCACCACACCACCCTCATCACATAGTCTCACTAAATCTACACCACCAAAATCCACACATAGAAACACAAAAACATTCGCGGAGGCTCTCAATAACAATCTGCTCAAGCAACAGAGACCTCCAAAGCAGAAATGCAAGCAACCTCCACCCCCCAACACAACCCAAATGACACATAGCCCACAGACTCAGTGTGCCACTCAACCACAGCCAATAAGGCAAAACAACGTACCCAATACACTAGTCATAGGTGACTCTATAGTCAGGCACACTGATGTCCCACTCACCAGGCTAAACAATGGGAAGGTTACTGTCAGCTGCCTGTTGGGTGCCAGGATCTGCCACATAACCCACGCACTCAGGTCACTCCACAACAAGTACAAATATGACTCTGTCATTGTCCATGTTGGTGTGAACGACCTGAGATGTACCTCCCTGGACTACATGAAGAGAAACATGGAAGAGCTCTCCGATCTTGTAGCCCAGGCAGGTATGACCCTAGCCCTGAGTAGCATTCTGCCATCACCCAGAATGATGCCGCAGTACAAGGACAAAATGATTGACTTCAACAATTGGCTAAGCTTCTGGTGCCATTCTAAAGGGATCCAGTATTTGTCTGCCTGGGATGACATGGTCGACAGACCGCGATGCTTTAACAGAGATGGCCTGCACCTGTCACCTCTGGGATTGCGGATACTGGCTAAGATTCTTGCTGCCCCTATAGTGCCTTTTTTTGGCAAGGTCCAAATGACAAATTCACCACTATAACAGGAACAGGCAAGCAAAAACTGAGGGTGATGCTACTCAATGCTAGAAGTCTAAATCTCAAAATGCACTCACTCGAGGCACTCCTTAAAATCGAGAACATCAATATTTGTGCAGTGACTAAGACCTGGTTCAAGGCTCCAGAGAGCACCCCTGCACTACCAGGCTATAACTCATACCACACTTTTTGGCCATGTAACCTGGACCGAAACACCAAAGGTGGAGGTGTGTCCATATTCATTAAGGATATCCACACCTCCAGGCTAGTTGCTCAGCATAATGCATCCGAGGTTATCCAAGTGCAACTAACTCTGGGCAAAACTGCAATCCAAATTGTAGCTTGCTACAGATCATCCACCATGCCCCATGATTCCCACTCCTCTTTTCTTGATGTACTGGAAAATATTAGGGTTCAACCAAACACCCTAATAATGGGCGATTTCAACTACCCCACCATTAACTGATAAAACTCCTCATGTACCAACTCCTTCACTCAACGCTTTCTGGAATTCATAAACTCCAATGCCATGGATCAACTTATCCACACCCCCACCAGGGGCAACAATATCCTAGACCTAGTTATTACCAACATGAGTGACCGGTGTTCCACACCTGAAGTCAATGCCTCATTGGTCCATTCCGACCATAAGCTAATTACCCTAGATATCCACATCCTGCCCCCACTCCCCATTAACTAAACCATGGTAAAAAATTTCTCCAAAGCCAACTTCATGCTTCTTAAGACAGAAGAGGTGAGCTTCATGATACCCATGCAGATGGACAATACAGTTACGACTACTGAATCCTACACAATTGCCCTTTATAAGCACTTATGTGAGTGCATGGATCATGCTATCCCAAACAGAACCAAGATGCTATCTTCCAGAAAAAGGAAGCCAATCTGGTGGTCCCCTGCCATAAACAAACTGTACAACAAAAGGAAGAAACTGTTGCAAAAGAGAGTAAAATCCCATGAGTGGAGGAGCTCCCTGGTCAGCCTCAGTAATAAACTGTGATCCCTGATAAAATTCTCCAAAGCTAGTTACGAAAACAAAATTGCCACTGATTCTAAAGACAACCACAAAGCATTCTATAGCTATGTCAAGAATCTCAATGGCAACACTCAGATCTGCTCTGAGTTACAGCACAATGGCACTAAATATACAGACCCAACTGATATTGCCAACATCCTGGCAGATAGGTTCAGTGCTAACTTTACCCCCCTCTCACCCCCTAAAGAGCCCATCTCTATACCAGAAGAATGCAAAGTTCCTGTAATCACGGCTGCACAGGTAAAAACCACACTCTCCAAAGCCAAGAACACAGCATCCATGGGACCAGACAACATCCCAGGCTGCGTTCTACATGAACTACAGAACGAACTGGCACCCCACCTAAGTACCATGTTCAGTCATAGCCTCACCTCAGGCTTTGTGCCTGCTGAATGGTGCACAGCAACGGTTATCCCACTCCACAAGGAGGGAGCCACCATGGACCATGGGAACTACCGCCCCATTAGCCTGTTGAGCCTGGTCTGCAAGGCCATGGAACGTATCATTATGGAACTTATAAACAAAGACATTGGTAATCTCCAAACTTTGGACCCCACCCAGTTCAGGTTTGTAAAAGGCAGATCATGTCTCCTAAACCTGATAGACTTTTTTGAAGCAGTCACCAAAGCCATAGACAAGGGTAAGGTGGTTCACACAGCCTATCTAGATCTTGCCAGGGCTTTTGACACCACCCCACTCTGGAATTATAGATAAACTCACTAAACTAGGAATAAATCCCTATGTCACAAGATGGGTTGCCAACTGGCTCACTGACAGAACCCACACTGTGAAGGTAGCAGACTCCAAATCCGACGTCAGACCAATGACAAGTGGAGTACCACAGGGCTCAGTCCTAGGTCCTCTCCTGTTTGGTATCTACTTCTCTGAAGTGCAGACTAACACAGAAGGTCTTTGGCTAACTAAGCATATAACTGACTGAAGCTTTTATGCTTTCCATTTCCATAGAAATACTGAAAGTAGAATGAGACTGTGATGACCTACCACTGGACCAGTAATCAAGGAGTTTCAATCCTCACCACTGGCAACAGTGGAGGATGTACACTGGGAGGATAACAGGCATTTATTTATTTATTTATTGTTTACTGACATTTGTTGATTGGGAAAGTCCACAGGGCTTGAGACCCATTTTCAGTGGAGGCCCGGAGAGAAAAGCTCCAAGTTACATAAAAATGATTACATGAATTTGTAAGGAAACATTTACTTATAAAGCAAGGGAAATAATACAGAAAACTATCTATATGTTGTAAAAAGGCACAATACAGTAAGAATGGAACATTAGCATGTAGAAAAGGCACACACAAGTATTTCCAGATGCAGCTCTCTGCATCAAGTGCAATTTCCCTTAAGAGCACACAGAGACCACAGTCTGGGGCTGTTTTCTCCCTCTTTCTCCAGATCCCCAATAGGACTCCACACTGGCACAGCTATAGACTTGAGATCTCAACTGAGTGGCCAAGCCAAGACCTCCAGCACTCTCTCTCTGTCCAACCAGTGCTTTGTGTCCCTGCCCAACTAGCTGACACACACACTCTTTGAGGTTTGATTTACACACACACACACACACACACACACACACACACACACACACACACACACACACCTGGGAAAGGTTGGCATATGTTTATTAGCTATGTCCCCTTTTGTCCAGACTATAAGGTAGTTATCACCACCACTAGCCAACTCCTTATCAGCTACTTTAAAGCCCTTAACAAAGAGTGTCCAATCTTACTGTGTAATATTACTATTCATACAAATGTGGTAGTTTGACCAAGAGCAAGGCTATTAGGAGTGGCCTACACAGTGTCACCAAATAAATATGCAAGTACTCTCAAAACTTAAATATCTCCAGACAGATCAGACACAATGAAAGGCATAAATATATTTAATAATAAATAATAAAAGAACAAGAAAATACTCAGTATATATTCACAGTGATGTCGGAGTTCAAAATCACAGGAAATATTTAAAACACTACTGCAGGACAGTCTCAAATAAAAAAAGAAAAATATCTAAACTAAGCTTCACTATATTCCTGACTGAATGTAAGATAATATACCCTAGAAACTTACTTACAGAGGCGCATGGTAGATGTTGTGGTGAATGGTTCTTGTCAGGTCTAAGACAGAATACAGAATGGTCTGTCTCTCTAAGAGACTCATCAAATTAACATCTCAAATATTACTGCTGGGATAGCTTGCAGAATGACATAATTTCTTGTCATCTGACTCTATCCCAGGTGAAACCCCCACTGCTGGAAGCTTGGCAGTATTTAGCATTTACCTGTGAAAATACACAGACCTCATATATTTGGCAGATGCTGGAAGCCATAAAACAATTGCATTCATTCATACTTTCAGAGGTAGTAATTAGTTTACTCCGAAGACAATACAGAAAACTTCTCAGCACAAACTCTGTGTCTCTAGCTCATTGAAAACTGAAAGATACCATCTTTTATTGTGTAGCCATAAAGTGATTTAATTTCAGCTATTTTTCTGAAATTAACCTCCTGTATTCCAGTTTCTACTGTTAAAATATATACACTTAAGTAGTTACAATAGTGCATGTACATTTCTGTTCTCCTCCAGTAGGGCACACTGTGCTTACATTTTAAGCACAAGCACGTTATAAAATACCATCTAATGTTGTAAATCTTTATTCATTCCTTACTGTTAGGACTTTGGTTCCATCCTCGGAACCGACACGGCCGTTTCCATGCTCGCGCCTGTCAAAAACTCTCAGCTAAGACCTACCCATAATGCCCCTCTCATAGTTACTCCAGATCTCATTTGCCGCGTTCCTCAGCAGACGTGCCTAGCCATCTCTCTCAAAGCTAAGTGGAAAATTATGATTTTTCATAACGTTTTCTAGAAAACTTCTTGTTTTTTAGTCAGTTTAGCTTTTTCTCATTATTGCCTATAATCTACCTCTATTTCCTATGCTTTACCTTTGGTAATTTAAATTCTACCGTCTTTGGTACTGTCCGTCTCTCCTGCCTTTGTTAGGCCCTTCCTTATCACTTGTGGTACTTTTTAAATACCATCATTGGTATTCTCTCCCTTTTCTTTCCCTTTTATTGTTTTCCTCTTAGGATATGTTTTTGTTGCCTGTACTATGTCAGACAAAGTTAAGTTGGGGTTTAAACAGTGTGACAAGTGTGGGCATAAGATGCCCAACTCGGACGAATACGCTCGTTGCATCTACTGTGTTTGGGCGTAGACCATATTAAAGCTGATTGTGACATTTGTGCTAGTTTTAGCAATCGCACACTAGCAGAATGTAAGAATAAGCTTATTTTATAAAGTTTAATTAAAACACCTTTTTTGGAGGCTCTATCTAGGTCGAAGGTCTCACCACCTCCAAAGACCAAAAAGCATAAGGAAAAATGGAGTCAATCGGTGCCTACATCTCCATCAGTTATGGAACCGAGTCAGCTCCGTGCTTCTCCGGGCACCCTTGGTGCAGACCTCTTCGGCACCAGGCTCTGTGTCTTCCCCCTCAGTGCCATCTGTGATGTTGACTCCTATTTCAGTTCCAGCTTTGGCACCACCGGCTTCGGGTGCCATCCTTGGTTCTGACATTGGCTCCAATGACTGTACCTGCTTCAGCACCATCCCCCATCACAGTGCTGATAGCTTCTTCGGCTCCACAAATTATGACTTTGGCTCCTAAAGTTGAATATCTGCCAAGAACCAGATACTCTCCAATGTATGACCCTTTTTTGGGGCATAGATTTAGCCCTTTTCTTAAAAGACCTAAATTTCGTTTAGCAGCCTCCTTTAGATCCACCAGGAGTTTTTCTAAACTAGACCTAGTGCAGGTTGTGGACCAGCTTCTGGCAGCTAGGGAATTGCCCACTCCAGCTAAACCTTCCATCCCTCTTGGCTCGGAATCCTTCACAGCATATTCACTTGTTTATCATCCTCCGGCCTCTACCCAGGTTCCAGAGATCTTGGTACTGATGTCCCCCTCCGGTGCATACTGTCTCAGTGCTGACTGTGGACTTTTATCTGTCGGCATTGACCACCCTTGCTGCGATGGCTCTGGTGGAGTCGGTGCTCTCTCAAAGCAGTGCTTGGACCATCGGCAACTTGGTATCTAGTCCGGTGCCTATTTTGTCACTTGTGCCATCTATGTCCATGGCTCCGATGGCTTCCAGTCCTCTCTGAGCTCCTCACTTGGAGGTGGGCTCCTCAGGGCAGGGTGTAACCCTGGTTCCAAGGTTGTCCTTCTCAGTTCCAAGCTCCTATTCCTCCTCGGGTGGGCCTGCTTTCCAGGTGATGGAGGAGGGTCCTTGCCTCCACAGGCTCACAAGTCAGTATCAGTGACATCTGCATTAGAACCCCTCCCCTAGCATGCAGCTGTCCCAACCCGCTACTTTGGGTTCCTGGGCACAGGAGCCACAAGACCCCCCCCCCCTCTGAAGGGAGTCCTTTCTTTGGAGTCCTCCTCAGAAGATCCCACTGGGGAGCAACCCCAGAAGAAATGGTGCAAGAGGAAGCACCTTGATTCCCTGGAGGAATCTATCATAGAAGACACCGATTGTGATGAGGGAGAAGGGTCCCCATGGTCTCCCCCAGATGACATCTCATTCAGAGACATTCTCAAAATCCTCAAGCAGCAAGAGACTAGAAGTCCTCTAACTCTTCTTTTGAGGAATCAGTGTTCTTGCAGGCCTTCCATGCCCAGCCATCTACTTCCTGGGTGACCCCACCTGCAGATGAGCTTGTTAAGCTCATCTGTAGATGAGCTTGTTAAGCTGATCATGCAGCATGCCTGGAAGGCTCTGGACAATGTAGAACCTGTCCTCCGGAGGCCAGACAAAATTTTATCCACACCTGAAGATCAGCCCCACTGGTCTAAGCAGTTGAAAGTTGATTCCGTGGTCATGGCGGCGGCCACCAAGAGGGAACTGGCAGAATATAGTTCTACTGTCCATTCTCCAAACAGGGTGTTTCGGACCATGGGCAGACTAAGGAAGTGGACTTATGCTTTAGCAACCTTTGCCATTCGATCACAGAACTATCTGGCAAATTTCACTTGCCTCCAAAGAGACCTAATATCTGGAATGTCCTCCTCTTTGGCGGGGGTACTGCCTGATGAGGTGCATGACACTGTTGCCTCTCAGCTAGCTACCCTTGAATCTATCTCAAACTGCTCAATGTGTTTGATATCTCACACCACCAAGGGGGCAGCTCAAGCTGCCACATCAGGCATTGTCATGAGACGTAATGCTTGGATGCAGTTGTGTGACTTTGCAGACCCCTTTAAATCTTCCTTCATCAACGTGCCTGTTGACAAATCTGCACATTTTGGTCCCAAAGTATGAGACACACTAGCATGAAGTGAGAAAGATGGAAAGACCTTGTCTACTGTGGGCGTATGCTTTTGCACCCCCCAGACGTCCTACTCCAGGAACCAGAAGGGAGGAAAAATGTGGTTCAGAAAATCCCAAGGATCTTTTTGTGACACTCGTGGTGAGCAATCCCCCCAGGGCAGAAAACTCATCTGGAAGATGCCCCTTTTGGGGTAGAGGGGTCCACATAACCAAGGCGCTAGAGATTCCTTCTTTGGCAGACCTTACTAGTGCTCCTGAGCAGCGGCCCGATTGCTTTCCTCTGGAAGCAGTTGGGGGTTGTTTTTCTATACACCTACCAGCCTGGCTACTTATTACTACCGATGTTTGGGTGCAGAGAATAATATCCAGAGGCTGCCAGATACCATTTGATTTAACTCCCAGACCCATCAAATGGATCCCCGATGTGTCACCCAATCAGTGGGAATTAGCAACCTTAGAAATAGAAAAGCTGCTTAGAAAAAGAGTCATCCAATAAGTCCCACCAGACCAGAGAGGATTCAGGTTTTACTCAAGGTTCTTTTTAGTGCCAAAAAAGACAGGGGACTGGAGACCAATCCTGGATCTCAGCCTATTGAACAAATTTATTAAACTCCAAAAATTCCGGATGGTCACGGTACAGCCCATTCTCCCCTTCCTAGGGAGGGACAACTGGATGTGCTCTATAGACCTCCAGGACATATACTACCACATAAAGATGGATCACTGCTCCCAGAGGTTTCTCCACTTCCGGCAGGGAGTCAATCACTACCAGTTCAGGCCACTGCCATTCGGTCTATCGACAGCCCTCCAAGTGTTCACCAAATGTATGGCAGTTGTAGTAGCTCATCTTCGACTACAAGGATTCCAGGTGTTTCCGTATCTAGACGATTGACTCCTTACCACTCCGATCAGGAATCTTCTAATCTGCAGTCTCTCTTACATTCAAGGTCTTGCTCTCCACTTGGGCATTACAATCAGCAAGGACAAATCTCAAATGCCCCAACAAAGACACTGAAATTTATTGTAGCAGTCATCGACACAACATAATGTCAAGCTTGCCTCCCTCCTCACAGGCTTTTGAAAATAAGACACCAAATCCAAGCCCTCCTTCCACAGACCTATGTACCAGCACTCCTTGTACTGCAACTCTTAGGCTCCATGGCAGCTGCCATTACTCTAGTACCATTGGCGAGGCTGCACATGAGAATCCTACAGTGGCTCCTTTCTGCACAATGGTCGATCTTAACTCACCCACTTGACCACATGATACGTCTTACAAACCGTTGCAAGGAAGAAATGCTATGGTGGATGAAGTCACAAATAAATCTTTGGTGTCAACTGTTCTGTCTTCCCCAACCCACGGCCACAGTGACCATGGACGCTTCCCTGTTAGGGTGGGGGGGCATTTCCAGGGAAAGATGACCCAAGGCACCTGGTCCCCCATGGAGGCCAATTTGCACATAAATGTCCTAGAACTGAGGGTGGTTCTTTTAGCGTTGCAGGCCTTCCATACATCCATACCTTCTGGGACCATTGCAATTCAGTCGGACAACATGTCAGTCATCTGGTATATCAGCAAGCAAGGCAGAACCATGTCTTACCCCCTGTGTCGGGAAGCCATAAGGATTTGGCACTGGGCAATAGCTTCCAACCACTTTCTTATAGCAGCGCACATTCCCGGGAGTTCCAGTCTCTTTGCGGACAATCTGAGCAGGAACATCCTGATGCCTCACAAGTGGTCCCTCAATCCTGTAATAGCGGATTGAATTTTCTGCCACTGGGGCAAGCCTTGCTGCAATTTGTTTGCTTTCCCCCTAAACAACAAATGCAGAAGTTACTTTGCCCTGATCCCCCCTCAGGGGGAACCCCTGAGGGATGCTCTAATGCACGATTAGCCCCTGGGTCTACCGTATACCTTTCCTTCATTTCCCTTGATTCTGAAAATCCTCTAGAAAGCTCAAAGGTTGAGAAGCAAAGTGATCCTCATTGCCCCTTATTGGCCCTGTCAAGTCTGGATCCCATTCCTATGGCCTCATCTGATTCACAGCCCGTGGATCCTGGATCATTCCCAAGGCCCGTTATCTCATCCTCAGGGACTGATTCATCCCAATCTCCACAGCCTCAAGCTCACAGCTTAGTTCCTTCACTTCCAATGATTGCCAGGCTGCCTGACATCCCATCCCTTGTTCGTGAAATTCTTCTGGCTTCACACAAATCTTCCACCAGGAAAGTTTATTCTAGTAAATGGACTAGGTTCTCTATTTGGGCCAAAGAGCAGAACTTAGATCCCTTCTCTATGCCTCTTGAAAAGATCTTTCAATATCTGATGACTCTTTTGCATGCAGGACCCTCAGCCTCGACAATCACTGTACATTTAGCGGCTATCTCCAGTTTTCATAATGGATTTGATAATTCTTCAATTATGTCACACCGCCTGTGCAAGACCTTTTTGAAAGGAGTATTACATGTTAAACCTCCGGTCAAGCCCTGAGACTTGACCTTGGTGCTTCAATCTCTCACAGGCCCTCTTTCAAGCCATTTGATTCATGTGATATAAAATGTTTGTCATGGAAGACCCTACTTCTAGTAGCACTTACCTCAGCGAGAACAGTATCTGAGCTGCAGGCCTTGAGTGTCAAAAGACCTTACTTGAACTTCCACTGGGATAGGGTGTCCCTTCGTATTGACCCTTCGTTCTTGCCCAAGGTCATTTCTAGGTTATCCATTAACCAATCTATTGACCTGCTGGTTTTCTTCCCTCAGCATTCTAACAGAATGAAGTATCTTTTGCACACCCTTGATGTGCATCGGCAGCTTCATTGTTATTTGGACAGGACTAAATCTTTCAGGAAAACAGATCAATGGTTTGTGGCCTTTGCAGGACCTAGACTGGGTAAACCTGTCTCCAAAGTGACTTTATCCTCCTTGCTTAGGAACGTCATTACCTTTATTTACCAACAAAATAAGCTATCCTTACCTTCTAGAATAAAGGCTCATTCTATCAGATCTATGGCTACTTCTGTAGCTTTCCATTCCAAAGCCTATATGGATGATATCTGCGCAGCAGCCACTTGGGCAAGACCTCATACCTTTATCTCTCATTACAAATTGGATTTGGCCTCCAGGGGACGAGCATCTTTTGGTTCTATGGTGCTCAGGAATATCCTTCCTTAGGGCCACCCAGGACTCAAGTAGCTTGGGACTCGGTCCTAACAGTAAGGAATGAATAAAGATTTACAACATCAGATAAAGAAGTTATGTCTTACCATAATGTTCCATCTGTGTTGTAGATCTTTATTCATTCATTACTTCCCGCCCTCCTTCGCCCTGCCTGGAATCCTGGTGGACTTTAGGAACTCATGGTTAGGGTATTTGCTCAGACAGAGCCTCCTACTGTTTTTTCTATTACTACCTCTATTATTCAGGGGTGGACAAACTCGATCTGGAGTAACTATGAGAGGGGCATTATGGATAAGTCTTAGCTGAGAGTTTTTGGCTGGCGCGATCTTGGAAACGGCCATGTCAGTTCCGTGGATGGAACCAAAGTCCTAACAGTAATGAATGAATAAAGATCTACAACACAGATGGAATGCTATGGTAAGACATAACTTCTTTTTTAACACACATATGTATGCAGACCAGTTTGATATACACATGACAAACAATTCTAATATAGTTGTAACACACGCATCTTATATAGATCATGTTGATATTCACAACTGACATATAATTATTTACAAAGTTCCAGCTAGCTGGGCTGGCTGTATCTCCCTTTGTCACAGAGACCAGCACTTGAAACAGTAAAATGCAATAATCTTTCAGACTTGTTTATATTAGTGTGTAACTCACAAATCGTACTATATATATATATATATATATATATATATGTATATATATATATATATATATATATATATATATATATATATATATATATATATATATGTATATATGTATATATGTATATATACATACCCAATGACTGGACTCAAGAGTAAAATAAAAATTACGCGTTAAAGAAATAGTATACTTGTACTGTTAATTTTCATGTTCATCTGATAAAGTACTATTTATTTTCCCTACATATCTACTTAGTGCAAGAGATTAAATAAATACATTAATTATGCAATAAGGATGAATTGATATTTTAGTGGCTGCTGGTTTTAAGAAGTCTTTTTCTTTTTTTAAGTCTTTATTCATACAAAGACATCTCTGAGGGAAAATAAATTTACAAGTATATATCAAAATGGTGAGTCCTATATCAACATATTGTATGTCTATGATATATTTCTGTCTCTTCAAGTTTAAAAGCTAAAGTAAACATATTGCCTGTATATGAAAATGAGGGTCTCCAACAGGTGGTTGCATGGCATTAGCTCGTGGCTGACCTGCTCAGTGTCATTTTCTTAAAATGGCAAGTGCCCAACCTCCCAATGCTGTGGTCCTGTTAACGAGATATATAGGCCATAACCCTAACTCTAACCCTGAAACTTCCTTCTGTCCCTAACCCTAACCATAAACCTTGTTTCATAACCCTAACCCATACCTCTCAGTCTGTATACATAGAAAATCAGACCAAAGGATATGGAAAAGTAGGTAAATCCATCCAAAAATCTGACACTTAATTGGCGTAAATGTTACATACCAAATAACATAACTCTTCCCACTTCCAGGAGGATTGTGTGATACCATAAGACTATTTAAAAAAACGAAAATAACAAAATGTTGCAAAATAAAAGCATATTGTGAGATAACATGTCAATGTAGAAAAAAAAAGGCACAGCCATGCAGTGTGCTGGAGAATGAAGACTATGAGCTGTTAACAAGTTGCTTCTCCTACATATCCATTCATGAAAAATTCAATGAGAACAGTAACAAGTAATCCATCATAACATGCAATTCACCCTTAGGGATGCAAAATGCGCTCTCCGCAGAGAATCAAATGCTTCCACTTTCAAGCCTGAAGGAAGCAAAATCAAAAACAGTGGGTAAAAGCAAACAAATCCTCTTCCACTACTTTGTGAAACTACAAGGAGTGTTTGGGGAGCTTATTTTCCTCATTAGAGTAAATGTCTGTCTAGCACTGCCCATGTTGAGGATATCATCACTTCCCACAGTTGTACAGCCACTAGCTACTGTGATCCAACCACCCCTAGTAGTTTTATGTCACACGCCACAGGAAATTAACTTTCCGCCCTACTGTATCTGAT
The DNA here is from genome assembly GCF_019279795.1 of Protopterus annectens. NCBI lineage: Eukaryota > Metazoa > Chordata > Ceratodontiformes > Protopteridae > Protopterus > Protopterus annectens. Next base: position 1,021,286,558 of record NC_056743.1, read on the forward strand.
TAACAGACAGGAAACAGTTTTGGAGACTGTTGCTGCTAGCCTCTAAGAGCAAAAAAACTACTTTACCCCAAAAACAGTTAAATTAGTCTTGTTTGCATCAAGACTAACCTGCAGGCTGCCTGTGCACTCAGACTTTTTTCTTGTCCTCGCTCATTGCTGACTTTGTTTCCTAGGCTGTGAACAGCTGACATCTTGCTGCCAAAGCAGACATCTGTGGCTGATGTGACTGCTGCAGCTGCTGTTGGTTATCTAGCTCTCCTAAGATATTAATTACAAAAATATATACATAGAGTAGACCCCATTGACACATAACAAATAAAATGCCATGATTCCTTCAGTGGGTAGTTGCTGCTAGGAAAATGCTCCCAGCTTGCATAAAGACAAAAAATGTGTGCCAGCACACTGTTGTGGCTGCAGCGATGGTGACGGTCAGCCGGGTGATGCTGATGCTGCCACTGCTAATCTGTAAGCAATTTTAATTTAAAAGGGACACTCAGTATTTCACAGCACCCTGTTATTTAAGTTAAACAAAATCAGTATTTCCCAGGAAATACCAGACAGTTGAGAACTACGTCCTGATCACAGATTGTAACCTAAAGCCTAAACTGACTGAGTTCACCCTAAACCTAAAACTCTTTGAAGCTGCCTAAACCTAAATTACCCAGTTGCACTCTAACTTAAATTCCAAACCCTGCTTACTGATCCTAACCCTAAAATTCTCTGTCACTCTCTAACCCTAATCACAAATTCTTCTCCCTAACCCTTGATCCTTCAGACGTAACTTTAGCTGGTAAACTCCCACTCTCTTTTACTGCTGCCCCCAGCTGCTGCACTTACCTTGTCCAAACTGGGCTACATGTTCAAGAAGCAGATCCACTCCATTCCTACTGCTGCAGCACCTTGCTAGAATGTGCAGATAAGTTTGAGTGCAAGCAGTAACCCACAGAAACTGCCAGATACATGAATACCAGACTGTAAAACTGTGGTCTGCAAGCAGCCAGGACTTGAGCAGTTAAAGTGACCAAGCTAGAATGATCCCTCCATCTTACAGAATCTCCATCCCTAACACTATGAGATATCGGACTATGTATAATGTTTTCACTTACTGTGTACAGCATGGTGAAAGAACTGGACTCTGTATTTACTTTGCACCAAATTACTCATCATGGATAAGGCCACAGGTAATAATAGAAGTCCACTTTCATTAGCTGGTTATACTGGTGATTGTCATGTAGTTTCCAGTCAATGCAAATATTCCATTATAATTTTTCTGGTTTATATAATCTGATCAAAAGAAGATTTTTGGGAGTGTGTATGTATATATATATATATATATATATATATATATATATATATATATATATATATATATATATATATATATATATATATATATATATATATTATGCATGTGTGTGTGTGTGTGTGTGTGTGTGTGTGTGTATATATATATATATATATATATATATATATATATATATATATAGGTTCATAGGTTCATAGGTTCATACTAGGCTATCTGCCCGAGGGCATTTACAAGCCTAGCCCATCGTTTTGTGGCTTACGCCACCCCTTTAGTATGGGGAACTATACCCATTATTTTGCTGTGCCTCTGTCGAGCAGTGACACTGAGGTAATCCCTGGGGTATATCTGCGATCTCCCATCCATTGGTCAAGATTTCTCTTGAACAAGGCCAGCGAGGTGCTCTGCCTCACATGTACCGGGATTTTGTTCCACAGCATAGGGAGTCTTTGGGTGATGAATCTATCCCTCCAGCACGCCCTATTAATAGCCGTGTCAAGGTTTAAGTCTCCGCCCTTGTGGCTCTGATGGATCTAGATTTTTGAGGTGAAGCATATTCATCAAATCTGGGTTTGACATGGCCTTGTATGTTAGGCAAAGGTCACCTCTGAGCAAGCGGTGGCGACTGAATAGAGCTGGAGTTCTTTCAGTCGGGCAGCATAGGACAGATTTTGAGACCCTTTATCCTTTTGGTGAGGAACTTTTGTGGCCTCTCCAGCTGCTGCAAGTGTCGGGTCAGATACATTCGAATGGGGCATTGTACTCAATCATTGGTCTGATGAGTGATGAGTAAAGGGAGACTATGACCTCCCTTGATCTAGATGAGAATCCCTTCATGATAAGGTGGGCAATGTAGAAGGTCTTCCTAACTACTTTAGCTACATGGGTGTCGAATGACAGACTACTATCAACCTGGGTCCCCAGGTCCCTGATAACTTCTTCTGTGCTCAGTGGATTGCCACCTATTTGGTAGCTAGGGTAACCTTGTTTTTCCCGAAGGGTATGACTATGCATTTTTGGCATTTAACTTTAGGCCGTGGCTCTGGCACCAGTTATCCGTTTCTGTGAGACCCTTCTGAAGGATATCTGTGTCAGATGTGTTTTCTACTATGGCCAGTTTGCAGTCATCTGCAAACTTTGTCAGCCATAACCCTCCTGTGTTTGCTTGTACTCGGAAAAGTAGATGCCAAACAAGAGTGGGCCCAGGACTGAGCCCTGTGGGACACCACTTGTGACAGGCTTTGAGTCTGACATGGCGCCAGCAGCTCTGACCCTGTGGGTTCTGTCACTCAGCCAGTTTGCAACCCATCTTGTGATGTATGGGTTGACATTTAAGCTGATGAGTTTTTCAATGATACCCGAATGGGGTATTGTATCAAGGCCTTAGCCAGATCGAGGTAGGCTGTATGGACTGCCTTTCCTCATCAATGGCTTTGGTGACTGTTTCAAAAAGTCAACCAAGTTTAAAAGGCATGATCTGCCTTTGACAAAGCCAAACTGGGTTGGATCCAAAGTCTGCAAATTCCTATGTCTTTATTTATGAGGTCCATTATGATCCTCTCCATGGCTTTGCAGATAAGGCTTGTCAAGCTAATGGGCCGGTAATTTCCAGGGTCGGTGGAGGCACCGCCTTTGTGAAGTGGTACCACAGTTGCAGTGCGCCACTCCTGGGTACGTATCCAGAGGTAAGACTTTGATTAAACAGCTGTCCTAGCTGTGGGTTTAATTCCTCATTGAGTTCATGGAGCACACAGCCGGGGACACCATCAGGTCCCATGGATGCTGTGTTTTTTGCTTTGGAGAGAGCAGTTCTCACTTGGGCGCTGGAGATGTTTGGGGGGCTGCAATCGTTTGGTATAGATATCTCTCCTTTGGGGAGGGGGAGAAGTTTGCACTGAACCTGTCAGCCAGTATGTTGGCAATGTCTGTAGGATCAGTAATCTTCACATCTATATATATATATATATATATAAATGCAGATCCCTTTAAAATAGTATTTGGTTGTTGTTGTTGTTGTTGTTTGTCTTTCGTCTTTTTCCCGGTAAGGGGGTCGCCACAGCAGAACTCCGGTCCGCTAATGATTGGCAGTAGATTTTTACGAAACGCAGAGGTGCCAGCTCGACGCCCAACCTTCAATGCAGGCATGCCCATTTACGCACACATGTCTTTCGAACGCTACTCAACTGCGGGGAGGACATGCAGACTCCACACAGAAGGCACTCCCCGCACTTCAGCCGAGAATCGAACGGGAGAACCTCTTGCTGTGAGGTAACAACGCTACTGCTGTACCACCGCAGCAATAGCTAAAATAGTATTTGGTAAAAGAGCCTTTTCAAGGGTTGACCTGCCATTTTGAACACTCTACCCATTGATATTTGGGGCAAAAGCATACTTAAAACTTTCAAAATAGCTCTTGCTGTGCAACTCCATAACGATGCAGTAAGGATGTCAGTGTTTCTATGATAATTTCTAACAATTCTGGCATGTACTCCTCTTTGCTCCCTGGACAGATTTTCACCTTAAGTATTTTGTGTACTGTGTTCTCTCTCTCATCCATTTGCATGTGAAAATGCCTATTTTATTGGTATACAATCTTAAACGTGTATGTATATTTATAACTGTACAGTTGAAGATTTCTGTTGCTGTGTTTTGTATATTTATAACAGTACAATTTTATGTTTATCTTGTTGTCTTTTGCCCTTCTGGGCCCAGGTTGTGGGTGGAAAGGGTCTTTGGAACAGCCTACCTACACAGTTCACAAAGAGAAAATAATAATAATAATAATAATAATAATGTTGTTGTCTTTCGGCTTTTCCCAGTTAGGGGTCTCCACAGCGGAACTCCAGTCCGCTACTGATTGGCAGTAGATTTTCACGAACACCGAGGTGCCAGCTCGACGTTCAACCTTCAATGAAGGCACGCCCATTTACGCATGTCTTTCGAACGCCCACCCAAGCGTGGGGAGGACATGCAGACTCCACACAGAAGGCACTCCCCGCACACCAGCCAAGAATCGAACGGGAGAACCTCTTGCTGTGAGGTAACAATAATAATAATAATAATAATAATAATAAATGGTGAAAAATGGGGAAAAGGAAGCTTTAAGTATAAATTTACAAAAACAAGGCACTGGCTAATTCAACAGCTTGAATTAATTTGCAGTAGGTTGACTGACAATCTTAAAGGGTAAGATTGTATTAAAATGTGTTAATCGCTAGGAAGAAACGAGCACTGCAAATGCAATGTTTGTGAAACTACCAGATTTTTGTGAACTCATGCTGAACACCACATTTTCAGACCAGCAAGACTGAATTGTATTCTTTGTATTCTTTACTTTGTACTTTGCACATTATCTTTCTGAAACTTTATGATATTCTGAAAATATACTAGGCCTACAAATGTGTAGCTTTATCCCTGCAACAAAGATTTGTACATAGGCCTCTCAGAAATAGGCTTACACATTTAAACATCCTATAGCTATAGAGGGCAGCATGCATTTTCTAAATATGGGGTGCATTGAGACAGCAATATGAGGCTGTGAGTACATAAATGAACTTTCTATTTTCACCCCTGAATGCACCAAGCAGTCTTTCAAGGGCCAAAATGTATTATAATCCCGAGGGCATGACAGAATTGGGAGTGTGGACTAACTACACCAAAAACATTCTCAATCATTTTTAATACAAAATAAGTACAAAAGTACCAAGCAAGTGAATGTAGCTTATAATATGCTAGAAACTTCAGATAATTAGTTTCAGACTATACAAGCAGTAGCAGAAAATGCATTCACTTTAAATGTTTATAAATGGTGCCAGTATGCAAACACTTAAATATGCACTGCTAATACTGAATGGGAGTATGTTATATGTCTGTGGCTGATGGAAGAGGAGTGGATAAGACAAGCCACATTGCTCATATGCTGTTGACTGGAAGAAGAGGGGGTTATTTTCTTGGTCCTTAGCAGAAGACATCCAGATAAATCATAAAGGCCAGTATGTGATGTAGGGCTGAATCCCTTCTATGCAGTCAGTTAGAATTGTACTGTTGTTTTGCAGAAACAAGGTATATGGTACCAGAGTCGGGTCCGGCACTAGGTGACCTAGGCAGTTGTCTAGGGGCTGTGTTGGCTGAGGGGGCAAGCTTTATTATTAAAAAAAATAATAATAATATTCTCCTGTTAATAAAAAAAGCCTCCCCCTCCAAAATAATAAATAAATAAAACAAAATTAGCATTAGAGCCTCTTGGGAAACTTCTGTAAATACAGCAAACTTCAAAAAATAAAACAAAACCAGCAGTAGGACCCCACAGGAGACTTCATAATACAGCAAGCCCCAGAAACCTTAGTATTAGGAAAACATCCGAATATCATCTATAGAAATTGGAGAAGATTTAAGCAAGACATCCATGGTGATAGTTTTAAAGGTAGCCCAGAGCCATGCAGTGGACAATAACATTATTTATACCACTGGCGCAAATAGAGCAGTGGGAACTACAAACTACTGCCTCTGATAATGATAGTGGTACTAGTCCTGTTCCTTTAGTTATCTGTACCTCTCAAGTCTCAACTGCAGTGAACACAACACTCCCAGTGTTTTTGCAGCAACATGCTGTCATTTCTTTTCTTCCCTTATGGAGCTTTTCATATCTTTTTGTGGTGCGTTTATGTGCATGTGTGTGTGTGTGTGTGTGTGTGTGTGTGTGTGTGTGTGTGTGTGTGTGTGTGTGTGTGTGTGTGTGTGCGTGTGTGTGTGTGTGTGTGTGTGTGTGTGTGTGTGTGTGTGTGTGTGTGTGTGTGTGTGCGTGTGTGTGTGTGTGTAATGCCCCAGTTAATGGTACTGTCTAGTTAAGTGACTTTGCTCAGAGTCAAACTATGAATCATAATTATTTGTAAGCAAGTGCCTTTTACCTCCACACCAACTGCCAGGCCTTTAATTTTATTTGTTTTTTTTTTTTTTGTTTTGTAAATCACTAAGGAAGACTCTCTGCCAATGTCAGTGTTGTTCAGTGTCAGTAGTGTAGCAGGTAAGCACTTGCTTTTGGTGCAGAAAGCTATGGGTTCTCTTCCCACACGAGGTAGACTGATTGCTGGCACTACCTGAGCACATCCTCCTTTGGATGAGATGATTATTAACTATGAACCTTTTATCAATTTGACATTCACTATTGCATATGATATCACTAGCAGGTCTATATTATATTCTCGAAAGATGACAATGTCGAATCTGACATTGTCGACACGAGAATATCGAATGCTCAGAATCTCAAGCATGTAAATGGAAATCTCCGTAAGGGGAGATTTCCATTTACTGCAATGTAGTTCAGTCTTGGAGTTGGTATATTTAAGTAGCGGGGGTGTGGGGGGTGAGGGGCGCTTGCCCCCCTGCTTAAACCCGTTAGGGTACTTTTTTCTTTTTTTTTTTGTCTTTTTATAAGGTCGATGTTTGAAGACACATCGACCATATGGTGTCGACCATATGTTGTTTGATGTTTCCAAACGTCGATCTTATAATATAGACCCTCACTAGCACACCATTTTTAAATGTAACATAGCCAATTTATTCTTCAAGGGCAGCAGACACTGAATATGAAAAACTGAAATGCAAAGTTGTTTGCCAGCAGTAACCTCTTAAGTGACAACTCTCTTTAATGTGGAATTATTCAGATGACTTTTATTTCCACATAGATTTGCATATCAACTGATATTGGTGGCTTGTAATGACAACAGCATGAGTGGTCTTTTATGGTTCAAATGTTTTGAAATGGGTAGTTTTGTTATTATTGCTTCATATGTTTTATTTCAGTGCTTACTGGAAAAATGTTCAAAACTACAAATTTAAAACAGACTCCAACAAACAATTAAGCAAGGAATATAGTTTAATACCACCAGAAAGCTGAATCAAAGAACAGATGCATTTATGCATGGTCCTAAGAATATGTATAGGGAGCCCATGGTTTGAAAACAGCCCAAAGGTACACTTAATCTGCCACTACCCAGATGCATTTTCTATGAATGTGAGCTTCAGTGCAGTTTCAATGAATGCCAGTTTCAAGGGCAGAGAAGTTTACTGTTCAGCATGCTGTCTGTTTTCATTGTAAGACTGTGTTGTTTTGTAAATGGCTGTCAATGTTGGTGCTATAAAATTTGAAATAAATTTTTTTAATTAAATCCAAATATCTGTAATCACTCTAGAAGTAAAGAAGAAAACAGTGTGTGCACTGACAGGTATGAATAGTGTTTATGGTAACTGGGGAGAGAGAGCCAAGTAATGGGATACATGAATTTATTTATTTATTTATGTATTTATTTATTTTACATTTGTTAACCAGGTAGAGTCCAGCTGGGCAATTAGCCCGTTTTCAGCAAAGACCTGGGGAGAAAAGCTCCATAACAATAGTACAAAAAAGATTACAGACATTAAAAGATTTACAAACAATATTAAGACGCTGTCCGGTTCGATTCTCAGCTAGAGCGTCTTCTGCGTGGAGACATGCGTAAATGGGCGTACCTTCATTGAAGGTTGTGCGTCAGGGTTGGCAACTCGGCACGTAAAAAAAAAATTTACTGCCAATCATTAGCGGACCGGAGTTCCGCTGTGGTGACCCCTAACCAGGAAAAGCCGAAAGACACAACAACAACAAACAATATAGAAAAAGTTTGACAGTTGCCAATAATCACAGTTTACATAAAGGTGAATGTAAAACAGAAAACATTACATTTCCTAAGCCTTATTACAGACAGTAATATGAAACTCATTAGATATATAACTAAAAACCATTGTGGTATTTTCATTTGGTAGAAGTGAGACAAAAAGATAGCAGAATAGAAAACATTTGACCGAAGGCATGAAAAACTAGCCAGGAGTATGACAGGAGCATAGCCATTGCTGAGTAAGGTATTCCTTTAGGAGTTTTTTGACGCTATGACAATCTGTGTTTTTAAGATATTTTGGGGCAATAGGTTCCACTGTTTGGCTACTTTGAAGGGGAAGAGAGAGTCACCAAAGTAATTATAGGACTTTGTAACCTTGAGTATAAGTTTATCGGATGATCTAAGGGTCCTGGGGTTGGTATTTAGTTGCACTAGGTTGCAGAGTGCAGGGCAGTTTTCAGGTTTGTGGATAATGGAGTGGTCAGTGGTGAGCTGATTGAGCAATAACAGATTGGGAAATTCAAGCCAGTATAGTTTTCGAAGAACAAGGAAATAATGGGTCCTGTTGTGTATATTAGCAGCATATTTTGTTATAGCAGGAATCAAGTAGCTGTAAATCAGACTTGTGCAGGTTAGTGAAAAGTTGAGAACAGTAGAGAAGAGTAGATAGGAGGTGGGATGTGGCTGTGGCTGGTCTGGCATTTTGAGTAAGGTAAGGTTTGGCCCTATATAGGGCACCAAGTTTGATGTGAACTTTCTTAATTGTGAGTGATATGTGTTTATTAAATGTTAGGTTGTTGTCTATTGTGACACCGAGTAGTTTTGTTTGGTTAACTGGTTCTATTATAGTGCCATTAGTGGAGTACATGGAGAGAGGAGGTGGTTTTGCTTTGGATTTCCTGTTAGAGAAGATCATTACTTTTGTTTTGTTTGGGTTTAGGATGAGATGAAGTTCATTTAGGTAATTTTCAATATCTAGAAATGACTTTTGCAATTTATCTTGGAGTTCTTGGGGTGTGGGAGCAGAGCAAGTAAGAGTAGCATCGTCAGTATATTGAATGATAGAAGCAGATTTATTGGCAGTGTTTAGACTATTTGTGAATATAATAAAAAAGAAAGGACCAAGAATGGAACCCTGAAGAACCACAACGGAGACTGGGAGGAGTGTAGAGAGTTTATTATCCCATTTCATTGCCTGTTGTCGATTATTAAGGTAGCTAAAGAACCAGTTTAGAGCTATAGAGATGAGGTTGAAGGAGGCTAGAGTGTTGAGTAGTACACCAAGTGTTTAATGAAATAAAAATAAATAATAATCTTGTTGCTTGAAATGTTAACCTTTTGTGTTTACATAATATATTTACACTTATATTTGTGTTTTTATATATATATATATATATATATATATATATATATGTATATATTTTTATATGCATATACCTATATAGATTTTTATAGTGATACTAGATTCCTAGTTTTATTTAACTACTTGTTAGGTATTCACTAATGTTTTAATAGTGAGTTTTTAAATTTATAACATTCTATTTTTTTTATATATATATGTACATGTTTTATATGCATTCCTTTGCCATTTTGTATATGTTTTAATTGTTCTACAATAGGGTCTGTGATGGATCTAAGCAAACATGTGATTTTTAAATATCAGATGACTATTAGATTATAAATGCTGTCTTTGGTTTTATTCATGTGTCTGATGAAGTGACGAGTACAGTCCTGAAAGCGCCTACCATAGTTTTTATTTTTATTTCATTAAACACTTGGTATGTCAGTTTGGTGCAGTTTTCTTTTTTGTTTGTTTTTTTTTACTGTTATCCGCAGCTACCTTGCTTTAAGCCGTTTGGTTTTTGAGTAGTGTTGAGTAGTAGTTGGTGGTATACCGTATCAAAAGCTTTGGACATATCAAAGACTATAGTAGAGACTAGTTGTCCATTGTTTTTGAGGAGGTTGATGTAGCTAGTGAAACTTATGAGGGGTGTGGAGGTACTGCGTTTAGGATGGAAGCCATGCTGTGAACTAAATAAGAGGTTATTTGTAGTGAGGTGGTTTTAGAGCTGCTTATGGATACATCTCTCTAAAATTTGGCTAGGGGTGAGAGAATGGCAATGGGCCGATAATTAGAGAGACCTTTAGATGGGCCTCCCTTGTGGAGGGGGATGATCTGGGATATTTTCCATAGTATGGGGACATATTGTTCAGCGATGGAATGATTGATCAGGATAGATATGAGATAGGCGATGGAGCTTGCAACAGTTTTTAAAAAGTCATTAGGGAGTTGGTCAGCTGCTAGACAAGTAGGTTTTAGTTTTGATAGGAGTTTTTTGACGTAAGAGGTTTGTATGGGTTTAAAAGAGAAGTAGTTGGGTTTAGAGTTAGTAGAGGTAGGCCTGTAAGGGGTTGGTTAGATTTGTTGCTTTTTAAAAGTGAGGTGATAGTTGTTATGAAATGAGAGTTAAATTGGGATGCTAAACATTCAGTACTATTTATTGTGAATAGTGCAGGGGTAGAGGTTTTGCCAAAATGTTTGTGTTTTTGCTGACAAGCTAGAAAATAAGATTTTTTGTCAGATAATATTTGCTTCTTCGTTAGGTTTCTTAGTTGTTTGTAAGAGGGGAAGGTTTTCTGCGGTTTTGGAGGTTTGATAAGCAGTCCAGATTCTATCCCTTTGTTTAATAAGAGATTTTGCATCTTTGGTTATCCAAGGTAGGTTTTTGTATTTGGAGTGAATTTTTCTTGTTGGAGCGAGGTTATTAAAGATGTTGAGGAAGGTATCATTAAAATATTGTACACCTTGGTCTAGGTGGAGTGATTTTAGAGGTGACCATTTGCACTTTTGAAGTAGGGAATTTAAGATGGTAGGGGAACAATTTCATTTATTGCTTATGTGTTTGAAAATTACATTACGAGGGGGGGTGAATGTGTTTCCTTACATGAAAGGTAGGGAAGTGATCACTGAGAGAATCAGAGAGGCACCCAGCCTGGTGGGCAAAGTTGGGCTTATTGGTTAGTATCCAGTCTAGAATAAATTATTTATAATGGCTGGCTAGAATAGATTCTTTCTAATGAATGGCTGGGGTGCACTGGGGGGGGGGGGGGGCTTGATCCATTACCCTGCTTAGGACCACATTTGACCATGATCTGGTTGTGCATGGTACAACATGTTTTACTGCAGTTTATCTTATTATGATGAGGTCACTTTATTCGGAACATCTGCACTATGAATCATTCAGATATGTCCAGATGAAACTACAACAGGATAAACACAACCAGTCAAAGCTTTGTCTTGCAAAAAATATAATAAAAAGGATTTTTGTTTTGTAGGGGCAAGCTCTTGCATTCATTATGTGGGAGACATTGCTCCTACAGTCTCTTCCTAATATATACTTACTCCATGGCTGCACAACCAGAGAAATGAAATACACAAAAACATCACAGATCAGTGCCAGTGTGTAATAAAAACAGTACCAAGAATGTTTTTTTCTATAAGAAAATGCAATGGATAAAGTGCAGCTCAACCAGATGTCATTGCCTTTCTGACCCTCCTCTTTATTTTTAAAGGCCAGTGTTATGATTTTTAATGTAGGTTGAGAGATATGGAATAAAGGGTAAGTCAGTCTGTTGTTTGATAGGTAATTTTAAGTTAGTTAAGAGTCTTGCAGAGTTTCAAATATGTGTCTATGAGAGAAATGCAAGGGATAAAGAACTGCATGTAGATATTTGCAAGATGTGATAATGAATGAAAGTTATAATTATTATTACTTACAAGAATTAACAGAGGAAAAGAAAAACAAAATTATACTTTTTACACTAGAGTCAGAATTATAAAAATTACTAAGTGGCTGTAAGGCAACTAAACAAAACTAATAATTTAGTTCAGAAATGGTTTGCTACAGTAAAATTTACCCACTGTCATTAATTGAAGTCCAGTTGAGAAATTACTGAAATAAAACTGCTCCTATATGCATAACTTAGTATAATTACTTAGGAAATATGTTAATTCTGATAACTGCTCACATTGATATGCACAAATCTTTATCTGTTTTTTATCCATGAAAAAAAAAGAGAGATTTTATGGAAGAGAAGGGCTCCAGGACTCACCTTCTTTGTGTGTTACTTACTAGATAGCTGTAAGTCCTACTAGTTTTAGAGCTTATGCTGTCCCAGGTACTTATAAGAATAGTCTTATGTCTGCCTCAGGTGCTTTGCTCTTCTGTTGGAACTCCAGTACCTTTACGCAGTTGGTCCATTCATGCTGGCAGGGGTGAGAACCAGCCATCTCTGGCATGATGAGATGATGTATGAACAATTCATTTTAAGGCAGTACAAGTTCTTTTTGCAAAGGAACCAATTATCTATCTATCTATCTATCTATCTATCTATCTATCTATCTAGCTATCTATCTATCTATCTATCTATCTATCTATCTATCTATCTATCTATCTATCTGTCTGTGTGTGTGTGTGTGTGTGTGTGTGTGTGTGTGTGTGTGTGTCAAGGCAAGTTGTTTAAGGTATTTTTGTGCATATGTACAGTCTATACAAATCAATACACGTTGATATTTTTCTGCAGTGACAGACTACTGATTATATGTTTAGTGCTTTATTTCTATGATTTACATAAAGCAAGAGGGTGTTTACTAGTCACATGGGATAACATTTAACTTTTATATGCAAGCAAATTATGTAAAGTGGGCTTTAGGGTAAGAGCAAACATTTAAAATAATTATTGTCTTAACAAGATATTGTACAAAGGGACTTTTGCGTACTGTAATATATAATAATGAATGTAGTACAAGACTTTGCAAGCAAAAGCAGATACAAATGACACATAATGTGGGGAAGTTATCAGTTTTTGATGCTGCTCTGGAATGTTAGATTATACTGGAATAATGGAACTTTATTGCTGAATGACTGGCCCAGAAAAATAGAAAAAAGTCTTATTACTGCACAATGTGATGACCAACCAGTACAGAGGAGGAAATGAATGATCTTTGGGCTGCCTGAAAAGATCAGAGACAGCAACATGCTAACTTTACTAAAGCAGCGGCCCTTGAAGGTAGAACCATCCTGGCCTTAAGAACTGCAAAACAGGGAGAGTAACTGAGAACTGGAGCTGCTGCAGCCTACCTTTCTGTCTGCCATATCAGCTAGTATAAAATTTCTGAATTTTCAAGATAAGCTATGGAACGTATTATGTCTGACTTCATTAATCAGGACACTGAAAATCTCTTAATCCTGAACACTCATCAATTCAGCTTTGTCAGAGGAAGGTCCTGCATCTTTAACCTCATTCATTTTTTTTGAAAAAAGTCAGTGAAGCAGTGGATAGCAGTTACACACTATATACCGCATATTCAGAGCAGGCTACAGCCTTTGACACCATTCTCTTGCAGACGATTTTGCTAGTCTTCTAAATCTAAATATAAACCCTTATGTTGTATAGTGAATAGCTAACTGGCTGCCTGACAGAACTTGTGGCCAGGGTTACAAGTACTACTTCTGAAAGCAAAGTACCATCCTTGCAATTTTCACTGTAAACCTAAATAACTGGATGGGCAGCATCAAATTCTTCTCTGGACTATCTTGTGCTGCCCTCCTTGAGGCTCATAGCCGGCCTTAGGCATAGGCCAACTAGGCGGCTGCCTAGGGCGCTGCACTAGCAGGGGCACTTTTCCGGTATTTATTTGGTGTATTTAGATCAGGATGGGGCACTGGGTGGTGTGGGGGGTGCACTGTAGAGCCATTTTGCCTAGGGCATCAGTTGACCTAAGACCGCTCCTGTTGAAACTGGATGGGACATTTGGGTATGGGTTTTTGTCTAGGTTTGTAATAGCCTGCAGACTGAATGCCTAATACTTATCTATGAACCTAAGAGATGCTGAAGACAATGTAGTGGAAAAAGGAATAAGCCATGCTCAGGGAAGTGTTGCGCACTTTGACAATGATTAGTTTGTAAGTTGGGGCAGTGCAGCTGCTTAAGCAGCATAATTTAGCATTTTTCACTCTCTTCCTAATCAAGGTGAACTTTATAGCAACAAGACTGGTAGAAGCTGCAGCTGCTGCTCATTGCTAAGTTGTTCAAGCTAAATGCTTAAATAATCCTAATTTTAACTAAGTAGGCCCATTGAATAAACAGTCCCTTTTCTGGGACAATCTTGTAGCAATGTCTAGTTAAATGACCTGCTCATGGTCACACAGTCGGCACCACACGCACTACAGCTTGCAACTTTAACCTCTTTTCCAGTGACATTCAAAAAGTTGTACCTGGCTGTCATCAGATACTGTTTTACCTTGAAAATATTGCATTTGCCTGCTTTCAGCTGTTATAACAGTTCATGACCTCACCTATGTATTTCTACACTGTTATTAATTGCTTAAATTACCTTGTACCAAATACTTATACAGATGTTTACTTCAAATGTGTACTACTTCAATGTGTACCTTCTTTATGTCTTGAAGCTTTTCTCCTTGAGCCTCCATGGGGTCACTGCGCAGTCAGGCTATCTTAGTAAAGAAAAGCAATTAACTAAATAAATAAATAAATATAAATCAATTGCTTGCCATATATGACATCAGAGGTGATCACAGGATTCCACATTCCCTATTTTGGCTGAAATTCAGTGAAGTGGCTGACAGTCTGAACGTGAGGGCATACAGGTAACAAGACTGAGCACTGTTCAAGTGGGTCATGAGGGTAGCCCTTGTCCACAGCTAACTGTGTCTCATCCTAGATGGGTGGTTGTCAGTTGGTGATGAAGCTGAGGTCAATGTTTTTGTCCTAACATGCTTGCTTTAATATGTTGCACATGATAACATTTTTGTCTGACATTTGAGTGGGGTGGAGGTGATTGAAGGGCTGTGAGGATGCATGGTACCACTACATGTTTATATATATTCTGTTACACTGGAATGTTCTGCTGATCACCTGGAATGACTGCTTCAGACACCTGCTCTCCTAAAATTACCGGTCCAGAGCTGACAGTCCTGGGTGAATGACTGGTATGACATTTCAAGCTGAGAAAAAGGAACATGAACTGTCAGTCTTGTTATTAGGGGCTATCACATGAGCCTTTGGGGGTGTATGATTGCTTATGGAGAGTGATGGTATGATTTTTCTTGACTAATCATTTCCTCCAAGGACATCTTCCTCTTGGATGAAATCTAAATAAATGCTGAACGATAACCGAGACATGAACCATACAAACAAACAAGGATCTTTGAAAGTTATTTCACTCCAAGTCAGTTTTTAATTTCCCTCCCACAAGCATTTCAGGCACTTAAAGTGGGAGTTAGTGCATGTAGGTTAATTCCATGAAGTATACAATTACAGCATCTGAAACATTTTATGAGGGACACATGCTTGCATGAGTTAATATTCATTATATCTAAGTGCCCTTTGTCAAACTGATAAGTTTGCATTCACCTTTATATGGAAATGTTTTAAGGAACCAAATTGCTTGTGTCCTTTTTTATCCTTTCTGCAGGTCTTCTTTTCAGTGTAACTGCATAGCGGAGACACTGAGGGAGTTTATCCTAAAAGGAGTGCCTGCTTTGTGAAGCAGTGTCTGGGTCACAATTAAAGACTTGTTTGTCTTGATGGGGGCATGCAGGAGAATAGCAAACTCTAAAGTGATAATATGGTCCATTGTGTGGCTTCACTTACGGCTGATTACTACCATAAATTGTCTACCTCCTGCCTATTCAGATCTAGCCATTGTCAGATAGGCTTTTTCCCATTTCTCTCTCCTTTCTTTTTTTCTTAAGGCCAGTTCTTCCACTTGTTTCCTTATTGCCATTTGGTGATTGGTAGATATATAGGGTTATTCCAGACATGTTGTAATACAGTTCTGTTGGGAGGTGTGACTTTCTATGGAAATTTTGAATTATGACAACAAGTCTGGGTGACTTTCTTTTTTTCGTTAGTAGGATAATCTAGAAATTGATTGGCTGAATCCTTGTGGGAGATCTGTTTGAAGGCTAAGCAGATTAGGGATAACTATTTGACTATTTGTTATGTCAATTATACAGTTTCTTAGACCTAGTTATCTCAGTTCCATAGGCTGTGCATCTGCAGGAAACACATCTCGACTAAACCGAACACTACAAGTGAGGATGGGGTTTACAGCTGCTGTCTAAAGGTTTGCAGTTTTTGCCTAGAATATCAAGTCTGACCATATTTTACAGAAATGCCAAGATGCAGAATGGCCTCCAATGAGAATTCAAATGTAGTGAGAGAACGTCTTTCTTAATATAATGATGTGTTATATCTATTCTGATTGCCTTGTCACTGAGGTAAGGAATCTGTTTAAGGAAATTCTCATCTTCATGCAGGCAAGCTTGATTCTGCAAGGGGACTTTAACTTCCTGACTTTATTTTTAGAAACTAGCTAAAACTGCACTTCTAGATTGTTACCCTTAGTGAGGACCATAAATGGATTCTAATCTGATTTAGTTAGACTTGGGATCATCAGAAGTGGTTAGCAGAGCTACCTTTACATGGCATTCTGGAAGAAATGGATCCATGACAAGATAGCTTGAGTCTATGTGCCTTATGACTTGGAGGAAGAGTGTCCGCCCTTGAAGATCATTATGTTTCCCTTGTTAGTCTTCTGTAATCTTTTAAATTGACTGTCTCCCCATGGGTCAAAGATGCACTGCTAATCCACGAAGTTGGTGGGATTCAAGAAGTGCTTGTAGTAGGTGCTTAAGATCATTTAAGACCATCCTTGTAGGATATGAGGCAGCTCCTTGGGAATAAATAAATTAGTACAGCTTTAAGTGACCCCTTAATGTGTAATTATGGTTCCTGGTTATAGGGTGACAGAAGTACTGGAATAAGAAATACAATGCCTTAAAGGAGTTGTTAGCTTTACCCCATCTTCATGAGCTCTGCTTAGATCCTGACTACAGTATATTTTAGTGATTAAGTGCTGACTACAGCAAATACTGAACATAAAAGTAGTATCAACTGTTAAATACATGAAACATCAGTTTTTGTAGCATTTACATGTCCTGTTCAGCCTGGAAAATGTAGGCTATTTCGTAGGAGGTCAGGATCCTAAGGGATATAGTCACCGATTACATTGCTGCCTTGCCCTTCTGCATTCTACAAAAAGTTAGGGCCCATTTTGTCAGTGATGATGGGTGCTCTGTTACTGGGTGCAAGATACAAAGCAGATTCATTTTTGTAGGAGGTGGTACTTCTATGTTTTACCTCAGGGCAACATAATATATTTGAGGCTGTGTTTGGGGAGACAGAGCTTAGAAGCAGGGTACATCTGACTTAAAATCTGGAAAGAATCCAGGCCCAGATGTGCTACTTCCCTAGCAAACTCTACAAGTTGTTACCACAGTGGGTTTTACCTTGGTTGCTAAGTATTGTGAGTTTACATCCTTTGTGCTTTCTGGGCTCCATCTCTTTTTTTATAATAAAACACCAATTGCAATTGTTCTAATATAAAACAAAGATATCACCATTTAGAGCATCTTTGCCCCCATCTTGCTGCTGCCAGTGGACTGTAATGTCTGAGTTGAGTAACCTGGACCTGGACCTGGACTAAGCAGACTTTATGCCTGAAAAACAACTAATGGATAATACCTGGTGTTTGATAACTGTTCTATCAAACACCTGAAAAGAGAAGATCATGTTAGTGGTTGCTGAACTTAATGCTAAAAGTTTTTTTGACAGGATTTATTGGGATATTTTTTTGTGGTTTTGAGCAAAGTTGGTTTCTCAGAGATGCTCATAGACACTATCAAAATATAGTATGTTAGGTTATTTAGAAGTGTGGAGCTAAGTTTCTAAATGTCTTATTTCCACAGAAAAAGAAGTACAGAAATTTGTCAACTCTCTCATCTACTGTTTCCTTTGACAACTGAGCCTTTGAATTGTTAGCTGAGAGAAGAGTGCATAAATGCACAGATAACAGAGCTCATCATTGTCCATATTCAAGCACAACTTGGATCTCTGGTGGGAAACATAAAATTTATCCCACTACTGAACCCTGTACTAATAATGGACAGAGGCAGCTTCTGAATGTGTTATTCCATGCATGGGTCCCCTCAAATTATCTATGGTATGATCTCAGCTATTTTCACTAGTGGTAATATATAATTATCAGCTATGGGATGGGTAAGGTATATGTAATACAAAATGGGATAGGCTAATTCAAGCACCAAAAAAGAAGCTGGCTAGGCTTAAAATGGCCCTCAAAGGCAGTTAGTCTAGTACGTATGTATGAACCCACAAAAATATGATGATATATTGTAGGAACATATATTACCTGGGTCTGTATTTAAGTGAAACTGATTTTTTTTAAATTTTATTTTGTTTTATTTAGTACTGGTAGGTGAAATTATTTTATTTTGTTTGGTTTTATTTAGTACTGGTAAAGTACATAAGCAATGTTTAGGGAATGTATACTGATACAAAGCTATTATTTATTTTGTTTGCATACAAATTATTCAGGTAAATGATTCTATAAGTAGCAATCTAATACTCAGAATGTTGTTTCATTGTGATGAACAATGTTAAATAACATAAACATGAGTGCAGATATTGCAAATTTGTTATCAAAACTCTGGAGATAAAAGCTGGATAATGACAAAATGGAGCTAGGAAATGGACTATAGATATTAAGAAGGACAATGCAGGCAAGAACAAAGTACAGATTATGTATATTGTAAGTAGTCTGATGTTTTTGGGAGGTTCACTCACTGCCAGTATGGATGATTTAGCCAGAAAATGCAAAGGCCATTATACCTTGGAGTCCCTGTTTTTTGAGTGGCCTCATTTACTCCTGCTAGGTTAGTGAGATACATGAGGAAATTCAACATTTGTGATGAAGTATATATCTGGTTTAAAAGTATACGGTCATGAGTGAAGTACTTTATAAATCAGATAAATTTATGATGATGGTATATTACGAAGGGTGGTTAAAAGAAACACAGATTCTCCTTAAGCCCTGTTGGTGCTGCAGATAGGTGTTAGAGGTGATCACATGGTCAAAGCAGGGACATAATGAAGCCTGGCAGAAAATGAAAGTATCGATGAGTCGAATGTACTTAATGACAACCTACTTAAGTTTTAATTGTAAGATGGCAGAAGGACAAAATTGAAAACTGGGAAAAAAAATGAGCATTGGTCTAAATGGCAGAAGGTGTTTTGCATGAGATTTAAAGTGGTCTGAGATTAAACTGTAAGAGGAAAATTGGATCCAGAAGACTTACGATGGGGATGCAGCATACATTGTCTGATGGCAGTGTTACAGGCATGACTGTCTACTCAAACAAAGTTTTTAGTAGTAAGGTTGAGACAGCACTACAGATGCATAGGTAAAACAAAGTATTGTTGCAGCAATGGGAAAAGGAACAAAGTTAATTAGTGTGGGCAGTATATGTGCAGTGGGCATAATAAAAGAAATTTAAGGTAAGTATAGAAATATGGAAATAAGCAGAATGGCGAAATGAGATGTGTGGCCAGCTGATACCCCAGATATAATGATAATGTAATTTATTTAAAAAGATGCCTTGACAAGACTTAAGAATGTTAATTAGAAATAGTAAGCTATGATGCATAAATATGAAATGAAAAGGGGGTAGAAAGAAATGGAAGACAATTGTTTGAGTTTAAATAACACGAATATGATCTTGTGCAGTTAATAACAATAATAAACACCATTTATTTTTTAAAAAGAAAATGCTACTGTAAAATAAAGATCTAACATCAGAAAAGACAGCATTCTTTGTGGAGTCTGCATGTCCTGCCTGTGTACACTTGCCCCCCCCCCCCAGTGTTCAAGTTTCTTTTGCCCAAAGATATGCAGAAGGCAGATTGCTAACTCTTAATTGCCCCTCGTTGTGTGTATGGTGTGGGATATGGAAGAAACATCATCTACTTCCATTCCCTAGTTGCCTAGTAAATTCTGTGAATGGCAGTGGCTATTCATGGGGTCACTGTGAGAGTCAGTTACAACTTGTAAGCAAGGATGTCTGGGTGGATTGTAGTAACAACAGAAATAACTGTAAGGCATAACACTGAACTGCAATGAGATGTAACTGAAGGACAGATTCAATAAAGCCTACATGGTTCGCCAATACCACGATGCGCACATGATAGTGCAACATTTTGGATTCAGTAAGCAGCTCTGCAAAGTGTGTAGAGCCACATAAACACTGTAAACACAGTGAGTGGTATGCAAATTACAACATAAGCAGCTGAATTGTATGCTAATCAACTAATCCAAGATGAAGGAGCTATTCAACAAGCTATAAAGCAACTGTTCAGACTCAGTGCTGGTTTTCCCTGCGAATTCCAAAACCTATTGGAATACAGCCATGGAAAACTCTGTACACAGAAACTATGTTAAGGGTTGCTGTTGCTTTAATTCATGTGTATGTGCAGCAGGCTAAAGTTTATGCTGCTGCTGCTAATAGACCACGACCAAGAAGGAGAAGAGTTTTTAGACCCCATTTAACTTTTCACAATCTGCATGAGGTGGAAATTGTGGAGAGGTACAGGGAGGATAGAGTCACACTACAGGAACTCTGCAACCTCTATCATCCTCAACTGAGACCAAGGGCAAACAGAGGGGAACCAATACTGGTAGAGACAAAGGTATGTGTAGCACTTAGAATTTTAGCTACAGAAACTTTCAGAGACCAACAGGAGGCATGCTGGGGGTGTCACAGGTATCAACATCCAGGGTCCTCCATCAATTCCTGAATGCTATGCTCCAACATGCCAGTGACTACATATATTTCCCCTGTACACCTGAGGACAGGGCCACAAATATGCATGAGTTCTACCATGTAGCACACTACTGTGAAATACTGGGTGCCATAGACTGTACACATATGGAGATCAAAGCACCACCTGGGGAACAGGGAACGATGTACATAAATACAAATGGCTTCCACTCCATTAACTGCCAAGTCATATGTAACAATAAGGGAATCATCCTGAATGTGTGTGCTGGCAATCCAAGCAGTTACCATGACTCACATATCTGGCACAACTCCCAACTGTATGACATGTTTATTATGTGGATATCCCATAGTGTCATTTAGTGTGGGGTGCAGGTTATGTACCCATCAGAAATGCACACATACCAACTGAAGAATGCTATAATGAGGCACATGCTCAAACAAGAAATATCAGAGAGTGTGAGTTTGGACTGCTGAAGTCATGGTTCTGGTGCCTAGATACATCTGGGGGAGTCCTGCAGTAAGTCCGTGTACATGTGTTGAAATCTTCACCATCTGTGCCATGCATCACAACATCATCTTGAGAAAACAGCTTCAGCAGGACCAATAAATGGAATGGCCACACATCCCACCACCACTGGCAAGGTTACCACAGCCACACGCAGGTGAGGAGTCCAAGGTGGAAACAACAGCCCCTGTGGGTGTAGGCAGACACAGGCATGCTCAAAATCCCCTCTCATTGGCTAATAGGCAACTCATAGCATACTCACTCACCACCTAAGGAGGCTAAAACCTTCATCCTATGCACATACATACATACATACATACAGTAACATTGATACCAAGCAACACTCGCAACCTTTACTCGCCCATGTAATGACTCTGTACTACTAGCATCAGACAGAGTCAGCCCAGAACTAAAACTGTTGAGCCTGGAATAGGAAAACAAAATGCAATAATACAAATGAATGGCATATCCTTGACTACTGTTACTTGGTAATCTACATAACTAAAAGGTGGTTGATTTGTACAGCAGTGACTTCAAGAAGTGACAGCAGTGACTTATGTAAATACCTGTGTCCCCTATCAAGTAACAGGCCTCAAGCATCAAAGATTGACACATTCATATCTCTCAAAAATAATGATTGTCATGGAATGTTCAGAGTTTGGCCTCATACTTTTGTACTGGCAAATCATTAAAGAGAGAAGTTAGAAATTAATGACACACATTTCAGTTTCAGATTTCATATCCTTCAGAAAAATCTTAAAAATAGTGATGCAAAAACTGTTTTCCATCAACTGTCTATGTTTGTAAGACCAAAATATTTAAAAAAGTTTCCCCATTTGTTCAGCCTTTTGCCCCACTTTTATTTATGGCTTGGACAAGCTTTGTTGCTTTGAGAGTTTGGGAAGCATGCACACATTACAAAAACCTGTAAGAAAGCAGTAGAATTAACAAAGCAGCATCACAAACACAGATATAGCAAGCACTAAGTCAGCTATGCACCCTGAGCATCAGACAAAAGACTTATGTATCCCTAAATCTAAAAGATAGAAAACAAGGATATGGCACAATTATAATCATGTGCACAAAGAAATCGAACCTGACTGCCCCACCCTCAGAACAACAGGCAAATGACATTTTTGTACCAAACAAAGGAATAAAACATCAGTGAGTTGTTATAAGTGCTATCAAAGAAACTGTCCCCAAAATGTGTATACATTTAAAACAGGACATTAATTTTTATGTAATTGCCAGTCACTTCTACCTGTGGCCAGCACTCCCCTAGAGGTGTCTATGGACCACCCTAGAAGGCTAACACCCATGTATAATTGACAATATAGGACATTTAAATTCCACTGAAATAACAATAAAAGAGTGTAAAGAGAAACAATTGTAACATTAACACTTATGATGAAAGTCAATAAGGCTATACTTCTGAGAAAGTAAAATGCCCTGACAAAATGCCTATGCCATCAGTAAACTTCTAAGAAGTGCATACAGATAAAAGTAGCATTTGCTAATGCACACACATGGCCTTGTAAAATTCAGACATGTGCCATGCTGCTTGTGTTAAGTTCTGAGTTCTCTAGTCTGTATACTTAATTAGCTAGGGGATCTAATCTCGCTGCAGTCAACTGGTATTTGTATGTTTATCTGGTCAGAACAGCATAACTGTGTATCCTGCAGTCATTGCTACAATCCCATGGAGTACCAATATTTTGACAGTTGTAGATGCCTACACATCCATTTCATTCAGGTCTCCCAACATCTTTTCTCAAGCATCCAGTGATGATGTCATCCACTATAAATTGTCATTCAGCTTTGTAAAAGTCAGACTTGTACAGTGGCACATGTGTTAAGTACTGAGTTCTCTAGTTTGTATACTTAGGTATGAGTTCTAATCTCACTGCAGTCAACTGGTGTGTGTGTGTGTGTGTGTGTGTGTGTGTGTGTGTGTGTGTGTGTGTGTGTGTGTGTGTGTGTGTGTGTGTGTGTGTGTGTGTGAGTGAGTGTGTGTGTGTATGTGTCTAGTCAGAACAGCATAACTGTGTATCCTGCAGTCATCACTACAATCCCATGGAGTACCAATATTTTGACAGCTGTACATGCCATTCACATTCATTTCATTCAGGCCTCCCAACATCTTTTCTCAAACATTCAATGAGGATGCCATATACTATATATTGTCCTGCAGCCTTGTAAAAGGCAGACATGTGCCCTGGCATTTGTGTTAAGTACTGAGGTCTCTAGTCTATATACTTAGAGAAGGGTTCTGTTCTCACTGTGGTCAACTGGTATGTGTGTGTGTTTGTGCATTAGAGAGAGCATTTTACATCAGCATGTGTGACACTGCTCTTACCATTTTCACCTCACCAGACACTGCTGATGTCATTACTTATAATGCGTTGCCCAACATTGTCCAAGTTATACTTATGCAGTGGTGCTTGCATTAAATACTAAGACCCCTAGTCGGTGTACTTAGATAGGTAAGGATTCTGTTCACACTGCAGTCAACTGGTGTATGTGTGTGTGTGTGTGTGTGTGTGTGTGTGTGTGTGTGTGTGTGTGTGTGTGTGTGTGTGTGTGTGTGTGTGTTTACTTGCTTGACATTCAAGAGAGCATTTTACTCCAGCATGTGGGCCACTCCTATTACCATCTTCTTCTCATCAGACTCTGCAGATATCATCAGCTATAAAGTGTTGTCTGACACTATAAAAAACAGACTGGTGCTGTGGCGCTTTTGTTAAATACTAAGGTCTCTAGTAGGGGTACCTACATAGGAAAGAGTTCTATTCTCACTGCAGTCAACTGTATGTGCATTCAACAATCATTATGGTGACAATTTTTGAATGATATGTTAGTCCACAGCTGTGTCAAACCCTCCCCCGAACATCTTGTTGTAGCATACAATTATGATGTCATCCTATATAACATGAACTCTGACAATAGTCAAGACAATCCTGTGCTGTGGCAATAACATTAACTGCTGTGTTTGCAAGCTAATTTACCTACACATATAGGTGTTCTGATCTGACAGCAGGAAACTTGTGTGTCTATACATACAACTAGTAGCCCCAAGTAGCCCCAATTGTCCTTACTAGGTGGATGTAATTTGCAGAATGATTCTATGGTTAACAATAACTACCCATGTCCATGAGGGAGATGGGTGCCTCCCCCAGGATTAATTTGTGGTCTTTCATCCATTTGTCTAGGTTGCACTTGAATAGAGTCAGCGAGGAGCTCTGCTTCATGTCATCTGGAAATGTATTCCAGAAGAGTGGCAGTCTCTGGGAGATATATCTGTCTCTCAAGCATGTTCTGTTAATGTCACAGGCTAGGTTAAGATCATTAGAGCAAGTGACTCTTGTGCCTTTAGAATTGTGGATGTGCAACATTTTCATCAAGGCAGGGTCAGATACTACTCTGTAGGCCAGGCACCACTCACCTCTCAGCAGTCTATATCATACAGAGTACAGTGACAGGGCTTTCAGTCTATCCACGTACATTATGGCACAGTTTGGAGGCCCTGTATTTTCTTGGTGAGGAAACCCCTATGGTCTCTCCAGCTGCTGCAGGTATCTGGTGAGGTACATGCAAAAGGGAGTATTGTACTGTATAAGTGTTCTGGGTCGAGTACAGTGGTATTATAATATCCTCAGACCTGGCTGTGGTGGCCTTACTTATGAGGTGAATGGCATAGAAGGCTTTTCTTACCATTGTGGAAATTTAGTGGTCAAAGTTCAGATTGCTATCTACCTGTGTTTCCACGTCTTGCACCACTGGGTTTCAGCTTGGGGGTGCTGTCAAAACTGTAATTAGTGGGAAATTCCACTTTGCCAAAGGCAATAATAATGGCACTTTTTTGCATTTAGTTGTAGACCAGCTTTACTGGAAATGCTAACCCAGACTCTGCCACAGCTTGCTGTGAGGGAAAGGTTAGTTTTCTCTTTATTTATTGTATTTTGCATTACTTTATTGCCTTTTTCTGTTTTGTATTCTGTGATTTGTTTTCTTTACACTGTGTTTTACTTGTATTATGCTTTAACTGCATATTCATACTTGAAAAGAGACCACAGCTCTGTCTCTTGTGAGTCAGACAGAATTTTTTTCCTACCCTCTCACCCTGTTACTGTTGTGTTCTTAAATACCACTGTCTTTCTAGTCGCCTGCCCCTTATGTTAATTTGATATATATCTCATTCTCTCTCTCTCTCCTTTCACTGACTGGTGTAAGTACAAGATTATCATTTTGTGAAATCACTCCTCTTCAACTATTTTAATTTATTGGCCATCCTACTATATTCCACAGTACCAGAATACAAAAACGCCTATCTTCTTCTTTTAAAAATACTGGCTCTCCACTAAAACTTAACTTTTTAGACAGCTAAAACTTAAGTTACCCACTTTCACATCTAACTGCTTAGTGCACACTGCAGTGTTTAAGATAAACCATTTTTTTTATCTTACCTTTAAACATCTATTGCAAGACCAGCAGTTATTGGAGAGACCACATTCTGCCCCTAAGTAGTCATCTTGGGATTAGTGCTGCTGTTTTCTCCTAGTTAGAATAGGAGTACAGGGACATTATTTTCTGGAGACTGCTGATCACCAGAAAGCCTAATAACTGCTTTATAGGTGACAGCTTGGAATCTGTGCTTATATTCTGATCTTGGTGAGAGAAGGAGCAGAGTGCATTGATTCCTGACTATTTCTGGTTGGAGAGTGAGTGTCTGTGCTTAATGTACCTGATTGGTCTGGTTGCTATTTGAGGCATCTAGCAGAAAAAGACTACAAGCCTACACACCCTTGCATCATCTAGGACAAGACTGTGGATCACCAAACAGGCTGTGGCCTGCTTCTCTTCCTGGGATTGGTGCTAATATTTTGCTTCTGGTGAGAGAAGAAGCAAAGGCGCATTGTATCCCAACAGAGTGAAGCTGTGGTAAGACCAGCATTAGTAGTAACCAGGCAGTAGCCATTCATGCGACTCCCCTCTTTTCATCATTCTTGACAAGCTAATTCTTTGTTTTCAGTAAGTACTGCTTGATTTGTTTCTAACTTCAAAATATCTGTCTAAATACTTCATCCTTAAATTTTCATGGTCTATGTATTAGTTACCCCTCAATTGTTTGGCAGTGTTCTGTACAGACCCAGACACCTCAAGTGATATTTTTCCTGTAAAAACACAATTGAAATTCCTCCAATACCTAGTTGCACAAAGGACAACTAGTTTGCAGTGACAAGCACTGTCCACATAGTTGCAAACCAGATACTCCTGACAGTGATTGATATTCTCACTCCAACTGTCTAATCAATAATCTGTTGCCATGGATATGAACTTTCCTATTGTCTCTGTTACTGGCTTGGTGGATATGGGCATCCTGAGGCAATGTAGAAATTGCCTCATGTTTACTGACAGCCAGTTAATTCTCAAACAAATTGATATGGTATGTGAGAGATGTTTTTACACAATGTCACTGGAAGCAAAGCTCTCACATAAAACTAATCCTAATGTCAATAAGGTTGTCTGTATTACACACGCTGCACACATCATGCACAATTTAAAGCAGACATATAGACCCACATATGCTGAGACACTTACATGTAACCATCCTAAACCACAAAAACCTCCTAGACGAAATACACATAACAAATACCCTCAGCAAGACCAAATGTGATCTTTCAAAACAGGAGTTTATATCATAACCTCGAAAGTTGAAAACACTGAATGACATAACATCAAACTGCTAATGTCAAAACCTGATAACCGCGAAAGCTTAAAACTTTGAAAATGGAACCTCCAAATACCAATGGTTGGCCATCTGTTCACCTGTGCAACCTGAAAAGTAACCCTGGCAAACACAACCACACCTCTGTAATCATCACAACACCATCCATTCATCAAATAACACTAAGCTGCAATCATTTATGTGAACTAGTCTAATGTGCACAATTGAAAGTTAATTGTAAACACAAAAGAAGCAAACCAGCACACAACGATTCTTTTAGTACAAAGCATGGAAGACACAAACACTACAAACTATTTCTTATGTGGGGGGCTTCTCCTCCCACACCCCACAATGTGGGGGGCTGTGCCCATCCACACCCCCTACTTAAATATACCAACTCCGAGATCGTACCACAGTGGAGGTAATAGCGAAGCTGTGGAAAAGGCCCACCAAATTCTTTCCCTGGGAAAGAATTTGATGATCCGTGGCTTCGATAATCTCAGTCTTCAATGTTTCAGGTTCAATGTTATGTCATTCGATGTTTTAGTCTTTCGAGTTTATGATATAAACCCCAAAACAGCACCCACATCAACACATAGAGCTACATCTCATGGAGCCTCTACCTCTAAGCTCATAAGGCAAATCACCACACAATCCAACATTCTATTCATTGGAGATTCCATTGTGAGACACTGATGTCCCTCTCACCAGGCTGAGTAAGGAGAATGTTACGGTCAGTTGCTTATCAGGGGCTAGGATCCACCACATTATACATGCACTGAGGTCATTGGACTACAATTACCGATATGACTCAGTCATAGTCCATGTGGGAGTAAATGACCTGAGATGTACCTCCCTAGACTATATGAAGAGAGACATCATGGAGATTTCGGAATATGTATCTCAAGCTGGTATGAGCCTAGCATTGAGCAGCATTTTACCTTCTCTAAGGATGATGCCACAATACGAACAAAAGATGATTGACTTTAATAATTGGCTGAGTTTCTGGTGTCATTTTAAGGGGGTGCAATATCTGTCAGCATGGAAGGAGATGGTGAACAGACCATGCTGCTTTGCCAGGGATGGTCTGCGCCTCTCCTCTCTAGGCTTTTGAATATTAGCTAAAACATTGTCTTCCCCCTTAGTGCCTTTTTTAGGCAATGCCAAAGTGAAAGTACTTCTGACATAGCAAATCAAAACCAAGAAAATCTAAAAGTATTACTGCTAAATGGTAGGAGTCTAAACAAAAAACTCCACTCCCTAGAAGCTCTTTTTACCCTAGAGAATGCTGAATTCTGTGTGGTCACTGAGACATGGTTTAAAGCCACAGAGAGCACCCCAACGGTGCAAGGTTATAATGTCTTCCACACATTTAGACCAGCTACTTCGGAGGCAGGGACTGAAGGTGGAGGTGTCTCTGTTTACATAAAAAATAAATAGACTTCAAGCCTGGTCAGACAGGACAATGCACTTGAGCTGCTCCATGTTCAAATCACCATAAGTAAAATCCAATGCAACTTCCCAGGATACCCATACCATGTATATAAACTTATTATAAACACTAACCATCCAACCCAATACCATATTCATGGGTGACTTTAATTACCTCACTATTAACTGTAAATCCTATATAACCAAATGTACATGCACAGAGATTCCTGGATTTTGTAAACACAGACTCCCTGGACCAGATAGTCAACACACCAACCAGGGGTACAACCATACTGGATCTGGTCCTCACTAATACGGGAGACTGCTATACACCCCCTACTGTAATGCCTTCCCTGGCAAGGTCAGACCACAAAATGGTCTCCTTTGAAGTAAAAATGAAACCTGGAACCCCAGCTAAACCTGGAATATTCAGAAACTATTATAAGGCTAACCTCCTGCTATTAAGTGAGAACCTGGCAAAATGTTAAGCCCCTATAAACCCTGAGAACATTTCTGCCTATGCGGAATTGTTCATAGAAGCTCTGTACAAGCATGTTAATAACTCCATAGAGGCAGCTGTACTCACTAGGAAGAAGTACAGAATTAACTAAAAAAAAAGCCACTCTGGTGAAATCACAAAATCAATGGGCTGTATAACAGGAGGAAGAAAATCACGGCAAAAATTAGGAGGTGCAGCACCCAGTAGGATAAAAGTACTCTCAAACTAAACAAACAACTCAGAGGACAAATAAAGTCTACCAAAGCCAAATTTGAGGTAAAGTTGGCCTCCCAGGCCAAGGACAACCACAAAGCATTCTTTAGCTATGTCCATGTTCTCAAGGCAATACACAATTGTGTGCAGAGCTTATTGTAAATGGAGCCACCTCTACTGAGCCAGAAGATATAGTAAACCTCCTGGCTGATAAATTCATTTCCAACTTTACTCCTCTTTCCCCCTCAACATTCTCTCAGGAAATACCACCAAATATAACTCCCCCTATTATCACTAGGGAATTGGTCCTTAATGCTCTCTCTAAGACCAAGAATCCTGCATCAGTGGGCCCAGACAATATCCCCGGATGCCTTCTAAATAGCATAAAACATGACCTATCAGGGCCTCTGGAATTACTACTTAATGTAGCCTCCAAACAGGCTTTGTGCCTCATGAATGGAGAAAGGTAAAAGTCATCTCTATGGACAAAGGTGGGGCCATCTACAGACCCTAGAAACTACAGACCCATAAGTCTTACTAGTCTTATATGTAAATAATTATCATGGAGATAATCAACAGAGATATAGTAAACCTCCAGACACTTGACCCAACCCAGTTTGGTTTTGTCAAGGTCAGATCATGCCTACTCAACCTGGTGGACTTATTTGAGAAGGTCACTAAAGAAATGGATGAGGGCAAAATTGTTCACACTGCCAACCTTGTCCCAGCCAATGCATTTGACATAGTACCCCACTTGGGCATTGCTGACAAACTCAAGATGTTAGGTACAAACCTGTATGTCATCCAGTGGATAGCCAAATGGCTCAGAGATAGGACCCAGGAAGTTAGAACTGGGGAGTCCATCTCTACAAAGAGGCCAGTCACAAGTGGAGTCCCTCAGGGATCAGACCTTGGACCGCTTCTTTTTGGCATTTACTTCTCAGACGTCAAGGCCAATGTCAGTGGTTTCTGGCTGACTAAATTTGTAGATGATTGCAAATTCGGAGCTGTCATTGAATCTCACACTGACACAAATGTTCTCCAGGAGGGGCTCACACAGACAAACAGCTGGTGTCAGAACCATGGACTAAAACTAAATGTCAAGAAATGAATAATAGTATCTTTTGGGAAGTAATCCATCCCTGGTAACTATCATATTGACAATACACCAATTAGAGCTGACCCAGTAGTCAGGGATTTAGGGACACACATAGATAGTAACCTAGCCTTTGATCAACACGTGTGTACAGTAGTGAGGAAATCATTCTGTGTTGTGCAACTTATAAACAAAGGTATGGCATCTAATTCCAAAGAAGTCATTATTCCACTGTATTTGGCATTCATCAGACCTGTCATTGTGTACAGTGCCCCCTTTGGTATGTACCTAACCAGGCATATCCAACAATTGGAATGTCCACAGAGTTTCCTCACTAAAAGAATACAGGGCATAAGTAATATGTCATATGCAGATCGCCTCAAGGCCCTATCCCTGTATTCTGTCTCCTACAAGCTTTTGAGCGGAGATCTATGCCTGGCATACAGAGCATTGTCAGACCCCACTCTGATG
The DNA here is from genome assembly GCF_019279795.1 of Protopterus annectens. Classification (NCBI taxonomy): domain Eukaryota; kingdom Metazoa; phylum Chordata; order Ceratodontiformes; family Protopteridae; genus Protopterus; species Protopterus annectens. Next base: position 1,021,317,173 of record NC_056743.1, read on the forward strand.
GACTTCCTGCATATCCACAAAACAAACAGCACCAGAATTACCCATTCTAAAGACTTAAACCTTGCCTGTGATATAAATAGGACCAGCTGGAGAGATAGGTATGTATCCCAGAGGCTACCTTGTCTATGGAACAGACTCCCCATCCATGTGAAGCAGAGTTCCTCCCTAACCCAATTCAAGTGCTACTTGGACAATTAGACAGGAAACTGATAATTCATCCCTGATTTGGCAGCTATGTCTCTAATGGACACAGGTAACCTGTAAATGGTTCATTTCCCAGGCCCATGCTTACACTTATCAAGGGTATCAGTACTTGTCAGAGATTTGGGATTTATGGCTAGGCTTAAAAAGACACTTGCGGTCATTAGCCTAGTAAACACCTATAAACCTATGAACCATGTCTTTGACACCAATCATTTGTCTGTGTTAAACCCTCCTGTAATATGTTAACATCATTGGGGGACTCAGTGATTGCACCCAGTTTGCAATCATCAGCAAACTGGGTAGCCAAAGGCCATCTACTTTTGCCTGGACTTCCAAGAAATAGATTCAGAACAGTAAAGGGCCCAGCACAGTGGTATGCAACTGGTGACGGCTCTACTGGTAGAGGTTGAGTCACCAATTTTGACAGTATGCACTGTGTCGGTGAGCCAGTTGGCTAAGATCTACTGATGTAAGGGTTAATCCCCAGCTGGGAGAGTTTCTCAATAAAACTTAAGTGAGAGATTCTGTCAAAAGCCTTGGCCAGGTCAAGATAAGCAGTATGCACTCTTACCTTCATCCAGGTCTTTGGTGACTTTCTCAAGGAAGTCTTCTAGGTTTAATAAGCATGATCTACCCTTAGCGAAGCCAAATTGTGTTGAGTCTGGAGTATGAAGGTTATGTATCCCCTTGTTGATAAGGTCTCTCCCTTTTTTAATTTCTCCAAATCTTTTGGGTTTCTAATACTATGATAGGAATGGACCCCATTCCTAAGTCAAAGTATGATTAAAGTTCATGAAATTAGTATTGTTTCACTCTTTCATGTCAGCCAAAAGTGCTCTTTGCAGCACCCGCAATGTGCCTGGTAATTACTCCTTCTGCAGTTCGTACAGAGTTACATGTATTGGTAACATATCTAAATATGACTGTAGACTCTTTTTTATAAGACCCATTGCTCCTACTACTATCAGAACTATCTGGGTATCCTTCTTCTACATTGCTTTCATTTCTGTTTGCAGATCCTGATATTTTATGACTTTGTGTCTCTCTGTACGCAGGACACTGTAGTCACTGGGTGTGGCAATTTCAATGATCAATGCTACTCTTGTCTTCTTTTCCTGGACCACTATATCTGGTTTTCTAGCATCTGTCTTTTGAATTGTTGGTAATGGATGATCCCATGTGATGTAGACTTCATCATTTTCTTTGATGCTTTGTGGCTTATGTTTCCAGTGTTTTTCACCCACTCCAAAACCATAATGTTTGCACAATCCCCAGTGCAACAGTCTTGCCAAATGATTATGCCTTTCAGTATACAGCCCTTCTGTCATTAATATGTCACAACCAGCAACAAGGTGTACGACTGGTTCCAGTTCAGTTTTACAAAACCTACATTTGTCTGTTTCTCCCAAATGTTCAATGGACTTTGTAAGCCAGAGTGTACATAGCCCACTATCTTGAGCCACCAATATTAACCTTTTGTCTCTTTGTTTGAATTCATCTATCCTTAACCATTCCTGCATTTTTTCCTGATCAACATGAGGTTCTTCCAGAAGTTTTCTATACTTGCAACTATATTTATGGATGTTCCACATTTCTTGCCTTTTCATCTGATCCTCCACTTATATTCTTTCTTTTGTTTTCTGGCACATTCATTTGCTGCCTGATTTTTATCTACCTCTGGTGTGATATTCATTCCTACTTGATGCTGATGTGCTTCTGCTAGATTAAGCAGGGAAGTCATCTTAGATTTATTCTCCTTGTGTCTCAAAACTTTCACTACGTTTAGGTCTAATGAGGTCAGCAGATATGTGTGGAGTCCCACGATTGGAGATCTGTACATGTAATCAATTTCAGGGAGGCCCATCCCTCCTTTGGACTGGGGAATATATAATCTTGGTATGCACTGATTTTTATAGATCATTTGGTGAGCATGAAGCATCCTTCTTGTTTTAATATATAATCTATCCAGTATGTTTTGGGGCCAATCAATCACTCCAAAACTGTAAGTTAGGACAGGAAGAGCAAACTGGTTTATAGCTTGGATTTTGTTCCTAGTTGTTAATGCTGTTTTCAGGATTAATTTAAGACTTCTAAAATATTCCTTACTAAGTTTTATTTGCATTTGTTCGTGTTTTATCACTGATCCTTCATCAGTTCCCAAGTATTTATACACTCCTTCTTGCTCAAGTTCTTTTATATCACATTCTTGTTCCAAACTGATGTTTTCTTGGTGCTGCAGTTTTCCTGCTTTAAAAGTTGCTTTTGCACATTTATCAAGGCCAAATGACATTCTAATATCATCTGAAAAAGTTTTGACAACCTGCAGCTGTGCTTTTAGTTCCTCATCTGATGAGCTATACAGTTTTAAATCATCGATAAATAGAAGATAAGAAATCTTTAGACTTTGTTGTTTTCTGTGAGCCAAATTGTAGTCATGGCCTAAGCTAAGTAAACAGCTTAATGGGTTAAGGGCAAGGCAGAACAGCAACAGTGACAGAGAGTCACCCTGAAATATCTCCCTTTGAATTTTTATCCCTGGGATAATAATTTGTCGTTTATCATGGTTTAATTGCAAAGTGGCCTGTCATTGATTCATGATCACCGTAACATAGTCGATCAGTGTAGGATGTATTTTACACATTTTTAAGCACTCTTTTATCCATGAATGTGGGATACTATCAAATGCTTTTTTGTAGTCAATCCCTGTCATACTTAGATTCTTCCCCTTTTTACAGTTCTCCACTATGGCTTTATTTAACAACAAATGATCCTTTGTTCCATATGATTGTCTTTTATTGCCCTTTTGTTCTACTGCCATAATTGAGTTTTCTTCTAAATGACTATAAATCCTGTCAGCATCAATTCCCGTGCATAGTTTATACGTCGTCGGAAGGCAAGTTATTGGTCTATAATTTTTGGGGTAGCTTGCAGGTTCACTCTTACGTAGGAGCAGTGTTTTACCTGTTGTTAGCCAGATTGTTGTCTGTTCAGGGTTAGCATATAAATAGTTTTTACTCATGGCTAGGTCTTCATGCAAAGATGTTAATACTTTTAACCAAAAGTTAGTTAGGCACTGCATCTGGGCCTGGGATTTTCCAATTACAGGCTTTTTTAACTTTGTTTCAATCTCTCTGGCTGTTACTTCATCCCATTTCATATCCTGTACCTTTAAACTTCTTATTCTTTCTTTTACTTCTTTTATCCATTTAGGATCTTTGTTGTGTTCCACAGGATCTTTCATAGATACTTCTCGAAAATGCATCTATTTCTTCTTCTTCTTTTTTTTTTTTTTTTTGCTGGTCTTTCAATTCCCTTTATCTTGTTTCCCAATTTTCTATAAAACTTTTTTGTGTCATCAATAAATTGCTTATTTTTCCTTTATATTTATCTTCTAAGATTTCCGCCTGTGCTGAGATTTTTTAGTTTATTTGCGATAAATGCTTGATAGATGGCCTGTTCTAATACTGCGTATTGCTTTTATCACGTCTATCTTTCTTACTACTTTTGTTGATCTATTCTCTTTTCTACATTTTTCTAACAGTGACAGTTCTTGGCTTAATCACTTTATACTTTTCTCTATTTGATACTACCATGATGGCATTCGATTTCTCCCCTTCCTTTCCCTCACTATCCTGTGCTCTTGTGGTAGAACTTTATCAGGTATTAATTTAGCTGCACAGTAACATATTCTGTTTACTTCTGTTATATCCCATGGATCTCTATGGACAGTCCTAATTACTGTGTTCATTTGTTTTATTAGACTTGGAGGGTTTATTGACCTTCTGCAGTCTATTTCTTTCATTGATTTTAATATATTTATTTATGTCCATTAAATCAAGCAACTCTTCCCTTAGTTCATTTTCTTCCAGACTGAGGGCACATCCTTTGTTTTCAACTTACTGCGGGCATTCTATAAAAAGTTCTATAGCATCTTCCTGTGGCATCTTATCTTCAGTTTCATCCCGTGCCCTCCATTGCTTTGTCTTATGGGAACTCACTGGCCTATCACTCCTCAACAATGACTGCATCAGAGTTTCTGCAGTCTCCTGTTCCTTCCATTGCTGTCTTGCTTTAAGTGAATGTTTATACTGGTTTCCTGTGGAAGGCTCCAAAATATCTTGATATGGCACCTGACCAATTGCTTCCTGTTCCACTGGTTTCCCCTTAATTTGGATATCCATTGCTCTATCCTTTTGTGATGCTTTCTGCATTAGATTTTCTACACTGAATCCTTCAGTTTGGAGGTGCTCCATAACCTCAGTTTCTATTTCTTTAACTTCTCCATTACTAATCTCCTTTTCTACTTTTCCTCTTTGTCTTCTTATTTTTTGTATTGTAAGGTTTTCCATATCTGGATTCCTTTGCCTATATTTCTCTTCAAATATCTTTGGTGCTGCTCTTTTTGTATTAGTTAGTTTTGATTTTTCCGTAGCATAAATATTACACCATATTAAATCTCTTTTTCTTTCCCATGTCCATATTTCTTCTTCAGATGTCTCCTGATCTTCCTGCTTTTCCTTACTTTGGGGACTGACTCCATCATGCTGTGATGTAGTCTGTTAGTGTTTCTACATTAAATCCTTCACTCTGCAGACACTCCATAACTTCAGCTTCTATTTCTTTAACTTCTGCTTTACTAATCCTCTTTTCCACATTCTATCTTTATGATATTTTTTTTATTGTGAAATTTTCCACATCTGGACACCTTTGCCTGTATTTCTCTTCAAATATCTTTGTGACTGCTTTCTCTATATTAATTAACTTGTCTTTCTCTTTTGCATAAATATTGCACCATATCAAACCTCTCTTTCTTTCCCATGTCCATATTTCTTTTTTATACTTTTCAGAAATGTCTAGGTTTTGTTGTTCACATTGTTGCACCGGCTCGGATTCTTCTTTTTCCAAACAGATCAAAGTTTCTTGATCTATATACTCTTTATCTTCTATTTATCGATGATTTAAAACTGTATAGCTCATCAGATGAGGAACTAAAAGCACAAAAAATCTGTTGTATTAATGAATGCAAATTTTTATTTGAAGCTTCTGACAATTTTTCCTGTGAAAGTATTTTTCTTTCCTCTAATTTATCTCTTAACCTCTTTGGTAATCTCTGTCTGGTAATTCTGGGCTTTTTGCATAATAGTAACAATACATAATTTATTTCTTATCCTCAATAGTCCACTCTATCGTCTTTATGGCTCTTCTTTGGCCTATCAGTTTTTGTGATTTTTGTGGACTGCTACTTCTTTCTACAACAGGGGACCATCCTCCCCTTAGGCCTAGCCTGGCCCCATTGTAGGGATGTTTCAGGATTTTGAGGATTCTACACTGTGATTTTTTCCAGTCCTGGCACCAGTGTGCCTAACAGGACTGGGCACTTTTTTATCCTGGGACTTGTGCACCCAGCTATCTTCTTTTTGTTGTTTTTGACTTACTTCTGTCCATGAAATATGCTATATAAATACAGTCTATACATCAGTGTTGCCCTGGTGAGATTTTGTGAAAACACAGGGTCCACCTCATGAAGGTCCTCACCAAGACTTGAGGATGAATCCAGCTTCAGCACTACTATTTTCCTTTGCTTGCTGACTTTTCATCTCTCCATTAGGACCCATTAGGTCCATGATGATTTTATTTGTGGCCTTGAAGATGAGACTAGTTAGACTTATGGGTCTATAGTTCCCAAGGTTGGTTGATGTCCCTGCCCCCCCTTTGTGCAAGGGGATTACTGTTGCTGTTTTCCACTCTGAAACAAAGCCAGTTCTCAGGCTATGGTTAAAGAGGATGCTAAAAGGTCTGCTAGGTCCTGTTTCAGATAGCTTAGTTAGCAACATGGGATGTTATCTGGTACTACTGAGGCCATGTTTTTAGCCTTGAAGAGTGCAGATATGACCTGATCTCTAGAGATACTGGGCAGAGAGCTGTTGTCAATTTTGCTTTTGGGTATGGCCTGTAGGGCCAGGGGTTTGAAGTTTGTGCTAAATCTGTCAGTTAGCAGGTTAGCAATTTCCTCTGGTGCAGCTTCATGTTTAGACTCCTAGCATTAAGCAGTAGAACCTTGCATTTGCATCCAGTGGATTTTTTTATGTCAGAACTTTTGTTGCTTTGACATTGCCTAAAAAAGACACTATGGGGAGGCAAGCACCCTTGCCAGTATCCGACAGCTTAGAGGACACAGGTGTAGACCATCTTTGGCAAACCAGCATGGCCTGTCAACTATCTCATCCCAGACTGAGAGATACTGGATCTCCCTGGACTGACACCAGAAGTTAAGCCAATTGTTGAAGTCGATCATCTTTGTTTATATCGTGGCATCATCCTGGGTGACAGTACATTCTACATATACATTAACTGTGCAGTCTGTACTGTATCATGTCAATATGTGATTAGTTTTCATGCTACAGCTGTCTTCACTGACATGCCATTATCTGCTGTATATTACCATGCTTCACCTGTCCTCTTTCCCTGTATGTCCTCTTCACTACACACACTTTCCCTGAGTGTTTATTTATAATGCAGTCTATGTATTCTTACTGATCATATTCAAAACTTTTGTTCAGTATGCCTTTTAAGTTTCCACAATACTCTGCACTGTATATACTGCCATATAATGTGTTTTGACTACGTACATTGCTGTATTATTAACCCTGGTAATCATTGTAGCATTTTGCACAATCCCACAGACCTAGTTTACCCATAGGTAAACAGGTTTAGATGTCTGCTGCTGTCCGTGTTGCTTTACATGGTTTCCTAGCCAGCAATATTTGGGGTTTCTGATAATTTTACATTTGTATTAATGATACTTTATGTTGTGTAGACTATAAAGGGAATTTAGCTCAGGCATAACACTGAGCACCATTTCATTAACCTCCTCTGAACTACCTCTGTCCTGTCTTCTGATATTGCACTGATGATTTCTTCAGAACTGCACATAATGCATCAGATGGTATCATATTGATCCTTACAACCTGCAATCATTTTATTTTTTAACAGCATATCTGCTATTATGTTTTTGCATGAGGCAGGCTCTTCTGAAGCCCCATGTCAGGTGAGTGGACCCTTTCAACTGATTATTACCATATTCTAAGACCTTCATTTACAATAGCCCCATGGGACCTGTTAATATCCCTGGCTGCATCCTACATGACCTACAAAACGAACTGGCACCACATCTGTGTGCCCTGTTCAATCACAGCCTTACCTCAGGCTATGTCCCTAACGAAAGGCGCACTGCTACAGTCATCCTGCTCCATAAAGGGGGAGCAAGTACAGACCCTGGGAACTATCACCCCATTAGCCTGACAAGCCTGGTATGCAAATCTATGGAGCACATCATCATGGACCTGCTTAACAAAGATATAGGCAATCTCCAAACTCTTGACCCCACGCAGTTTGGCTTTGTCAAGGGGAGAGCCTGCCTGCTGAACCTGGTTGACTTCTTCAAGGCAGTCACCAATACTGTATTATGTTTTTGCATGAGGCAGGCTCTTCTGAAGCCCCATGTCAGGTGACTGGACCCTTTCAACTGATTATTACTATATTCTAAGACCTTCATTTACAATACCCCCATGGGACCTGATAATATCCCTGGCTGCATCCTACATGAGCTACAAAATGAACTGGCACCACATCTGTGTGCCCTGTTCAATCACAGCCTTACCTCAGGCTATGTCCCAACCTCAACCTGGCCAAGGCCTTTGATACCATTCCCCACTCAGGTATCATTGACAAACTCACCAAACTAGGCATCAATCATTACATCACTAGGTAGGCTGCAAATTGGCTCACAGACAGGACCCACAGAATGAAAAGTGTGGATTCCAAGTCAGACTGTGGATTAGTCATGAGTGGAGTCCCACAAGGCTCATCCTGGGCCCTCTCCTGTTTGGCATCTACTTCTCTGAAGTCAGGCCAACACAGAAGGACTCTGCTTGACCAAGTCCGTTGATGACTGCAAGGTAGGAGTCATTATCAACTCCCCAAGTGATGCAGACATCCTACAAAAGGGCCTCTCTGAGACCAATAACTGGTCTCGGAACCATGCCCTTAAGCTTAATGTCAAAAAATGCATTATCATCCCCTTTGGAAAAAACTCAGTTCCCACAAATTATCACATTGATGGGAGCCCACTTTCCACTGAAGGGGACATAAAAGATCTGGGCACCCAGGTCGACAGCCACCTCACTTTCGACCACCACATTGCCACTGTGGTCAGAAAGTCCTTCTACATGGCACATCTTATAACCAAAGGTTTCACATCCAAGAAGAAAGAGGTCATCATCCTTCTCTACTCATCTCACATTAGATCAGTCATCGAATATAATGCCCTGTTTGGCATTTACCTGACCAGACACCTGCAACAGCTGGAGAGGCCACAAAAGTACCTCACAAAAAGAATCCTAGGCCTTAAACACATGTCCTACATGGATAGACTCAAGAAACTTCAGCTGTTGTCAGTCTCTTATCATCTAATTAGAGGTGATCTCTGCTTGACTTACAAAGCCATGTCAGACCCAGCCCTAATTGAAATGATACACCTAAAGAAATCCCTATTCCCCCCCACGCCACACACTCCAGAGATCACAACCTCTTTACCACAATTAGCAGAACATGCTGGAGGGACAGGTTCATCTCCCAAAGACTGCCCATACTCTAGAATAGGCTTCCCATTCACTCGTCAAGCAAAGCACCTCACTGGCCCTTTTCAAAAGAAATCTTGACGAGAGGATGAGTAACAGAAAGTTCACTCCAGGGATAATTCCAGTTGCACTACTGGACATGGGCACTGTGAATTAGCAATGGGTGGCACGGTGCCTGGGCAATTTTTTTTTTGGGCTAGGCTTGTAAAGGCTCCAGAGCCATTAGCCTAGTACACACCTATGAACCTATGAACAAATATTCTTTTTCCAGCACAAGGAGACATCAGAGTCAGAATACAAGCTTCATCCACCCATAAGGAGATATAATACCTTATTTCTTATGGTGACTTTTTCTCCCTCTACATCCCAGTATCCTACCAGCCTTGCTTCCTACACTCTTGTGCAGCTTACTTACCTTTAAGTCATGCAAAATGACGCATTTATATCACGTTATCGAAAGATGAAAATAGCGAACGCTATTTCTTCTAACCTAAAATATCTAAACCACATAATATCGAACATTCAGAACAGCAAATTTTTTCCCAAGGAAAAAAATTTGCTATTCCGAAACACATACACACAACACAAGCACACCTAAAAAACATCAATACACACACACATACATTTATAATCCTACAACTAACCCTACACCTAACTATACATACACTACTATCTATCCACTCACCTTAACCCAAACCCTAACCCTAAGGTCAGTCACTATCAGGTTGAAATAAGGTTCAAATTCATGGGCTTTTCTGAAAGACAAACTCTGCTTAATGTCTCATTATTACCATGATACTTTGAGTCTTTAAACAGTTTTATATTGTATGCTGTCAGCAGTACTGCCTGTCATACCTCTCAACCTCTTAGTGCAAGAAATCTGGACAAAGCCTGACATAATGGGGGGACAAATGCCCAAAAATAAGGACAAATTTTAAATATTGCTCTTATAAACTTAGAAAGTTGCTAGAATAACATGTGTTAGCATGCATTTTCTGAAAGATATGAAGTCTGAAACTCAAATGCATGTCATTATTTAGCGACTTTAATCTTTAGATCATTCCAGTGATTTGTCAAAAAAAAGTTTTTATGGGGAACAGACCAAAAATATGAGGCAAAAATCTGGACATTCTGTGAAAATCTGTATAGTTGAGAGGTATGCTGTCTATTCTTGTGGTCTTAGTGAATGCACTTATGTAGCAAAGCCTTTAAAGATAAAATAGGTATGTCAAAAAGAGTCGCACCAAATGTAAAAGTTTCAAACACAGTCTAAGCCAGAAGGAGAAATAGGCTGATAAAAAAAAAGCATAATTACTCCTGTAACAAAAAAAAAGTCAGAGCCGGGCTGCTTGTGTACTGAGGCTTGACATAATTGCTAGAGTGTATGGTGATTGTGAGTTAACATTAACCAAGCAGCATCTTTATTACAGTGCCTTATGCCTTGAGTGAAAGGCCTGTTTGTAATGCTGGAGGATTAGAAGTTTTCCAAATTAGTTATGAGTCATGCTCATCACAATGGTTTTGATGATCTGTCTAAGAAATATATAACAATAAGTACACATAAAGGCATGTTTACATGTAACTCTTTTCATTATGAGCTGTCGTATGCACAGACTGTTATTTCAGAGAACAGTAGAAAGTACATGTTCATAGCATTATAGAAGGCTAGCATTAAGAGTTAGTAAAGAATGTGTATTGTGGGGTCAAATAATCATAATCCTGTCACATGGTCATTCTGTAATACTGAAAATAAAATATCAAGCTTTTCCTAGACTGTCCAGCATGAAAGGTTTAGCCAGAGCATATATATGTTGGCCTGGCGTAAATTAGGATGTGGAGGAAGGACGAAAGATATGTGGTGATGATCAAGTAAACAGAAAATTACTACCACATTCACCACTGGACCCATAGGAACAAACTTGAAAGGTATGGTCTAGCCTGCAATTGGACCACCCATGCCCTTTAAGTTAAATGTTTCTGTTTTTGATAGATGCACTTTCAAAGTACAGAAATAAAGCCAGATGGTTACAGTGAGTGATAAAAGGTGCTATGTCTTCAAAGAGGAAAAATCAAGAGATGTTAGGTAAGCACTTAGCGGCCAGATGCCTGAGGCCACCATAAATTGACCTATACATCTAGAACATACATGTTAGGTTACCCAGAAGCATGCTGCCTTACAACCACAGGATCTTAAGCTATTAGGAGATGATATATCTGGCACATCAGTCACAAGCTCTAGTGAATATGATAATATTAAAGGTATTGCATGCCAAACATTACAAGGCCAATAAAGACTTTAAATCAGTTAACATGTCGAACAAAAAATCCAGACTTCAAGATGACAGTAGCAGTGACAAAATTACAGTCCTTGGTATAGTAGTTTTGAAACTTCTAAATGCAACTTTGCGTAGATAACAAAGCTAGCTCACAAGAAACAACTTGGGGTGGAAACTAATTGAATGTACTTCACAGCAGACTGTGTTCTATTAACAACATGAATTGGCTAGGTTAACCACTCTCTAGTTAACATGCAACAGTCACAAAGAATTGAGAAGAAGTAGCCCAATAATAAACCCTGCAGTACCCAGATGGTACCATGGTTTCATATAAATGTACTCCATTTGCAGTAACCTTGTGTCCTGTTCTCCATTCAGGGCCATCTTCAAATCTGCCAGATACATTTGTTAACCTTTAATATGGTACTATGACAGATGCTTTGCTAAATAACAAGAAGGATTAATTAGGACATATATTTCTGCTTTCAGTCCCCCAGCACTATTTATCTAATCATAGCATTCAATTACATTTTTTTGGAATGGCCTTTCTGTTATGAATCTTTTTCCTTCATTACTGTCACCATAACGTTTCAGGTATTCTAGTGCTATTTTCTTTAGCAATGGTTTCATAATTTTCCCTACAACTAAGGGCAAACTCTTAAGTCAGTAGATTCCAGTTTCTGTTTTATTTCTACTTTTGTGAAAAGGCATTACATATTGCCCTCTCCTAATCATCAGGAAATCTACATTCTCATGATATATCAAAAATGTTAATGACATTCGTACCCTTTCTGTCAGCTTCTCTAAATGACTATGCTGATTTCCATCAGAATGCGTAACCTTGTGTGTATCTCAAGTTATTTTGGGACCATTACTTCCATGAAAGAACAGAGAAAAACTCCTTTATATTGAGCACTAAATACTGGTTGATTCTGGCAAATAGATAACCATTTGAAATGTCAGGACCCACTAGAGTGAGTCCCAAAATACGGAAAATGAATGGCTGAAACATCAGATTTGCATATATTATGTCCAAGATGACATTTTTCAGAATATTCCCTTATCTCCAAGGTATAGCTATCTCAGAGTTGGTGTATATAAGTTCAGGAGGTGAGGGGTGCAAGGGGGGGGGGGGCTTTTCCTCTGTAAAAAGAAATTTAAACAAGAAGAGTGATTTTCAAGATTTGTTCTTCTCCTGTGTTTTGGGTCTTTTTTTTGGCATGTCAGCACTCGTCATTTCTTTTTGAATACTAACAAAAGTATTTTTAGTATCCCTGCTTCTTTGCCAGCTATTTCTGCTCACCCTTTCCATTTTTTGTGTAATTAACCCTCCCAACAAATTTCCAATAGGTATGAGTGCAGTTTGTAACTATGCACATGTATATCCTGTGATGGACTGGCATCCTATCCAAGACTATTTTCTTTGCCTTATGCCATTGAGTGAATGCACAGACCCACTCCTTCTCAACCTTGAGCAGGACAATTCAGGTATCAGAACATAAAATAATAAATTTCCTGTTTTCCTGTTTCTGTGTTGTTATATATTCTTAATGCTATATGTTTTCCCTCAGATTTTAAGTTATCTTATTTAAGAACTACTGTGTATTTCTCTTCTTTTAGAGTTACTTATTAGCTTCACAGACATATGTTTTGTATCCATGACGGCAGTTGTATGTATGTCTGTTATTCCTCTACAAAACCTATTTGCCCATTTGTTCAAACTTTTCTGAGGCACTGTCCAATTTTATTAAACTCTAGCTCAACCCAATTAGTCCAGAGTTTTCAGAGTTGATTATCTTAAGCATATCTCTTAACTTCTTTGCAAAATAATCTATGACAAAGCTAAAAATAGTGAATGACAAAAGCCCAAAAATCAGAGCTGGTGTTTACTTTAAATATCACTCTAAATCATTTAGGAGATTAATAGAACAACATCGTTTGCATCAGTATGCATTTTCTGGGTAATAAGAAGTTTGAAACTCTCATATGGTATTACTGACTGACTAGAATTTACAGAGATTTACAAACAAAAAAATAGAAAGGAGAGGGCAAAAACATGAGAAAAAAATCAGAGATGTTCTGCAAAATCGGGGAGAGATGAGAGATATTGTCTTAGCTATGTATTTAAGCTGAGTTGAAAAAGACTGTTGAGTGGTCATAGTTTCTCTCAAATAACCATTCAAGTCCAAGTCTGAGATACTCCCCCTTTCTCCATTTGATTTTATCTGTCCAGGACTGCTTTTTCTCAACTACATTTCAGAAGTAACTTTTGGAAGACTGACCCTTGTAAGACATTAAGAATGAATTTGCTGTTTAATTGTGCTACAGTCAAGATGTGGGTTTCAATGCATATGTGGCATACAAACGTCATCACTAACAATACCCCCTTTCTTTGCTATTGTAAGACATTTATCAGTTCTTGTCTTTTCGATTTTTAAAAGGTGAGATTTTATATTTAACCAATGTATGGCCTTCCTATTATTTGTAGTATCCAGAGCAACCCACTGTGCCTCGTCTCTGCCATATATGTCTCCTTGCATGCTATATTGGCATAAAGGCAGATTACTGCATAGTGTCATCTTAGACCAAGCATAAAGATTAATTTGTCACTGATACCTGGTGGCATAGCTCTCAGCTGTCCATATTTTTGCTGAATGTCCAGAGTTTTGACTTATATTTTTTGGTCTGTTCCTCATTAAATTTGTGGACTTTTGCAAAATCATTTCTGAAATAAAGTCACTAAATAATGACAAAGATTTGAGTTTCAGGCTTCATATTCTTCAGAAAATGCATGCCAATGCAAAATCAATTATTCTATCAACGTTCAAAGTTTATAGGAGCAATATTTAAAATATGTCCCTATTTTTGGACCTTTGTCCTCCCATTATTTTTGCCTTTGTCCAGATTTATTGTGCTAAGAGGTTGAGAGGTATGCCTGGTGTGAGAGTTGTTTGCAAATATTATTAAAACATAAGGGATGTTCATGTTTCTGTAAATGCATCTAAAACAAATGCAAACAACTGATAAATGGATAAACAAATTAGGTGATTATATTAAAGGTCTAGCAGGTAAGATTACTTAGATACGACAGCTGATTTAGAAACTATTTGCAGCACTACTGTAAAAAAAATATTAAACCACTATATTCAGAATGAAATATAATACCAAGATTAAAATTTGGAGTTTTGAAGCCAACACAACTCTAAAACTATGTTTCTTCTAAAAAATATACAGTTTTAAGATTTTCTGTAAAAAACAAGCTTCATTGCATTTGCCACATGTTGCATTTCTTCAGAGTGTGGCTTGGAAATGTATTTATCAGAATGTTTCCAGGACTCAGCAGTTATTTCCATTTAAATCTTCAGGCATTAAGGGCTGTAATTAATGAACACTTGTTAGGGCACAGTTAAGGGCCTGCTCATTTCTATAGTGTAAATGATCAAAGTCTAAACCAACTATATTAGAAGTAGTGAATATAGTAAAATAGATAAAACAACTGGAACTGAGATCTTTAGAAAAGGGTAGAAGCAAACTACATAGGAAAGTGGGAATTGTGAGGACAATACATACAGGGGAGGAATGAGGTTCAAAAGAAGGCATAACTTAAATGAGTTATGTAATGTTTGACTGAACTTGATTGGGTAGATTATAAGTGATGTATAATGTTTGCAATTGGGAGTGTGTCACTATGGTTTGTAATGTAAAATGCTTGAAACTAGGCTTGTGTCAGTGTGGTTTGTTTTCATTTAAATAAATGTATGATTGCTTATGTAATAAGTGATGACTTAATAAAGATGTTTCTTGTTAAAAATGGGCAGAAACTGAGTAATTTATGTAATGTTGCTTAGATTATATGATATATAGCAATATATGTGAAGTATAATGTTTGTTAATGTTAATTTGTTAGTACGATTTGATTACTTTTGTATAAGTGTAAATGTATCTGCGTCACAAGTGATAATTTAATAAAGGTGTTTATAAAAAAGAAAAAAAAGGATAAATTAATACAGGTATTCATATAGGTAAAACTGTCCTCTGTGCTAGAGTGGTTTTGACATCCACAATACAACACTGAGCACCAAGAGAAGCTTCTCTTCAGTTACTAGACTGACTTGGTGAGAAGGAAAGATGTCTGGTGCTGAGCTGAACTTGGAGATGAAAAAATGCAGCAATTAAAAAAAAATGAAAGGATACACTTCTGTTTCACTGTTCACACTCCCAGAGCACACTGCAGTATAACTGATCCTCTTTTTAAGAATACTCTGGGGAAATAGTACTGATCGTGTGTATCCCTGCATGGAAGGGGTACTCCCCAGATTTCTGGGCAACAGTACAATGCCCTTTCTCAGTCTACAGAGGTGCTTGCAGATGGAGAAACACCCTGTCCTTCAATCAGTCTCCTTGAAGGTAGCCATTATGTATCCATTAAATAGTATCCCTCTTTTGTTCAATATTCACACTCCATTGTAATGCACTGCTCATGTTTTCCATTTATTTGCATCTAATTTAAATACAGTTACACTGAGACAAGGAAAAGAATAGCAAAGATGCGGCACTGTTTCATGAATCTGGCATATTTTCTACTTTCAGTTTTCTCCTTCAGAAATATGTACTGCTCTGAGATTTAGAGTCAGATTCATGCAGCTGAAACTGGTCCATCCAGACTTCATGTGAACTACTTCTCAATTGTAGAATACAGACAGCTAAAAAGTACCCTTAGTTCCAGCCCTACCCTACCTCGCTAGATTTTTGTGCCAGACAGCAGAAGTCATATATGCAAAAGAAAACAAATCAGTAAAGCACAGCGACAGTGATACCAAAATAAAACAGCATAACAATCTGGTGGTGAGAATGCAGCATCCATTGCATTTTAAGTCTGCTGTCTATAAAGTGTATGTTGACTAAAAGCTCAACATAAGACTGAGACAAAAGATAGAATGACAATCCCACTGTACTGTTTTGTGAATGTAGTATCTTCTGAAATTTTAGCTTGTTCTCTGCAAGAAATGTTAATGACACAGCATGTCGCATCGAAATATCAGTTTTTACATATAATTTCATGTTCTCCAGAATTAATTGCGTATCACAATAAGAAATTAATTTCTTTCAAACAGGATTCATATTTATTTTAATTAACAAAACATTAAGTCTCCAGTTCATGTCAGTCTGGGAATATGTTGTCTCCCTCCCTGCTCCAGCACTTATGGCTTTAGTGTTTAGCATTTTCCCTTATATGCTGCACTGGAAACAAAACTTACTCACTTCAGGTAACTGTAACTGGTAGCATGTAATTTCAGCTCATGCATCAAGTGACTTGTTATGCCCCATATTTGCAGTAGAATCCTGACACTGTTAAACCACAAAATGGATTACAAGATGTTTAGAAATTATACCGTATTAAGAATGATATTAATTTGTGGGATATTCCTCTCAAAGCAGCCAATCATTGCTGAAAATAGAGAATGATTAATTGCATATTGGAGAGGGAGCACCATAAAAGTCTTACAGTACACTACTGTCATTTAGTGACCAAAAGTAAATGTATGGCATCTTTTTTTTTCTCCTTAACCATTGTCAGTTCTAAAAAAATGGTTTACAGTTTCTTATACTTATATGACATGTTGAAAACTTTGCAGGTGTCTAATTAAAGAAAAAAAATAATACATTTTGTACATTATTGAAAAAAATCAGATTAAGACATCACTGACTAAGAACAATGATCTTAAATAGTTTTATAGTTATGTCAGCAGTACCAAAAGACCAACAATAGGCTTGGTCCTATTCTTAACCAGAGCACAGTTCTTTGTAAATCATCTGACGTATCTGAAGTTTTGAATGACTACTTCACCACCTCACTTTCATCAGAAACTGTGGTTATTGGTGAAATCCTAATTCCAGATAAATCTGATACTTTATGTCCATTAATTGCAGATGATATAGTGAAATTGTCATTAAATATGATTAAAAAGAAGAGTGGTACTAACCCTGACTCTGTATTAGGTTATTTCATTCATAAACTTTCTGACCAATTGATAAATCCTTTAACTTCATTATTTAATATGTTATTTGCAATCACTACTGTTCCTGACTCATGGAGGCTAGTAAATATTGCATTGATACATAAGAGTGAATTTTGTGATGATATTACTAACTGTTGTCCAATAAGTCTGACATATTTATGAGCAAGTGGTTTGGGAGGTGATTATTAACACTACTGAACATATACAAGAATGTATTAACATGCTATTAACCAACATGATATTATGAGAAAAGGATCAGCTTTTGCCAAATTGACTGGATTTATCCCTCATGCAACAATAGTTAATTCCCAGAAAGGCATAAGATAAACTCATATTATTGAATGGGTTAGCTTCCGACTTAGACATAAATACCAATGTGTTAAAGCTTAAGGCCACTTTTCAAAATGATCAGAGACTGCAACTAGTGTTCCACAGGGGTCTGTTTTAGGCCCTATATGCTTCAGCTTTGCATTTTCGGTTTTACCTATTAATAACTCCTTTGGTATTTTGCATATGCCGCTGTTGGTATTTTAGATATGCTGATGACATTAAAATTGAAACATTTATAACATTATTATTAGATTATTTGTCTTTCAATTCATATCTGTCCAAACTATTTGAATGGTTAAATAAAATAGGTCTTAACATCAATCCATCTAAGAGTGGTGCTATGCATTTTAGTAATTTCAGACCTGACCAATATTTTATTTGTTTATTTATTTATTTTATTTTATTTTACATTTGTTAACCGTAGGTGTCTGACTGAGCCGAAAAGGCCCTTTTTCAGCAGAGGCCCGGGGAGAAAAGCACCACAAAGAAAAATTACAGATACATTTAGTTAGACATGATCAGTATACACACAAATTACAAAAGACATTTTTTTACAGTGGTATGCGGCACACCAACAGTTACAGTGGAGAGAACAAACAAAAAATATTAATTTAAAAATAAAGGTAATTAATAGATTTGTGGTGTACAGCTGAAATTTGGAACATAGGTAGAATACATACATAGTACACAGGTACAGTACATACATTGTAGATTAGACAGTGTTTGTGAGTAAGAGTGAAAACTATTATCAAGTACTCTAGGTTTAGTATGTGTACCTTATCCGCTTTCACTAGCCTGAGGAGCAGTCATGGCACTGCCAACTTTGCTTGAGATGTTGCTAATGAGGTTTTTAAAGGAGGCTTTGGATGATGTGTTTTGTATTCTAGTGGGGAGAGAGTTCCATTTTTTAGCCACTGAACTTCTATATAGTGTGTCTCCAAAGCTATTGTAG
Source organism: Protopterus annectens (assembly GCF_019279795.1). Taxonomy (NCBI): domain Eukaryota; kingdom Metazoa; phylum Chordata; order Ceratodontiformes; family Protopteridae; genus Protopterus; species Protopterus annectens. The sequence goes on from NC_056743.1 coordinate 1,021,335,594, forward strand.
CTGTTGGTGACTTCTAGTAGTAGTTTGCTTGATGATCTAAGAGGCCTTTTGGCTGAGTGATGTTGTGCTAGGTTTTTGAGGGCAGGACACTTATTGGGGAGGTAATAGATAGAATGACAGAGGCAGAGCTGATTGTAAGTTAGGAGGATGGGCAGTTCAAGCCAGTGGAGCTGTCTCAAAGCAGTACAGTGATGAGTTATATATGAGAAATTTGCAGCAAAGTGGGCAATTCTGTTATAGCAGGCTTCCATTTTGCTTAGTTCAGTTTTGTTGAGATTAGTCAGAATGGGAGATGCATAATGTAGGGTGGATAGAAGTTGGGAGTGAGCAATGGCTGATCTTGTGTTGTTGGTAAGAAATGTTTTGATACGGTAGAGTGATCCCAGTTTGGCATGTACTTTTTTAATAGTTAAGTTGAGATGACTATCAAATTTTAGGTGGGAGTCTAGGGTTATTCCCAATAGCTTAACCTGTGCCACTGGAGTGATTGGAGTAGCATTTGTGGAGTAGATAGTGAATTGACTGTTATCAGTGTTTTTGTTAGAACTGGTTATAATCATAAGCTGAGTTTTCTTTGGATTGAGGATAAGTTGGGCTTTGATAAGGTAGTTTTCAACGTCAGAGAATGCTAGTTGAGTTGTTTGCAAGAGGGTGGGAATGTTTTGTGCAGCACAGATTAAGGTAGTGTCATCTGCATACTGAATGATAGATGCATGCTGTGTGGAGGTATGGAGGTCATTTGTGAAGACTGTGAATAGTAGTGGTCCTAAGATAGAACCCTGTGGGACTCCTATAGTTATGGGCAGCTGAGGAGAGAGAGAATTTTCCCATTTCACAGCTTGGTACATGTCAGTTAAGTAGCTTTGGAACCAGGTAAGAGTGGAATTTGATAGGCGATATTGGTTTAGTTTGGTTAGCAGGATTTGGTGTGAGACTGTGTCAAATGCTTTGGACATATCCAAAAAAAGAGTTGACACCTGTAGGCCTTCATTTTTGAGATGGTTTACTGTGTCTGTGAAGCAGAGGAGGGCTGTGGTGATACTATGGGCAGGTCTGAAACCATGCTGAGTAGGTGACAGGATGTTGCTGTCTAGGAGATAGTTTAGCATCTGGGTATGGATGCATTTTTCTAGAATTTTGGCCAGGGGGGAGAGTAAAGCAATAGGTCTGTATTTATTAGGTTCAGTGGAGGTCCCGCCTTTATGTATGGGTGTAACATAGCCATAGGATATTTTCCATAGTTTGGGCACATAGTTTTCAACAACTGATCTGTTTTATGTTGGCAAATATTGTATACAGTAAGTGACTGATTACAGACACCTTGGTGTATGTATACGTTCAAAGTTAACATTTAAAAATTGCATGTGCTGTTAAGGCAAAGACCAGTCATGTTATGGGCCTCCTGCTTTGACATTGTTTGATTGATATGTTGCAGTCCTATTAAAATTATTTCCAACATATATTAGACCATTATTTTGTACATATCCAAGAGGTAGCCTCTCCATATTGGAAAGAGTTCAAAGAAAATTAAAAAAAAGAATTATGAAAGTCAGGACAATCACATATCAGGATTGCTTAGTTAAACTTATTTTATTTTCTGTCAGTTATCACTGGTTATGTGGCAGGTTATGCCTAGCAAAACATGCCCTTCATGATGAAGAAACAAGGCTTTTAAGTACTTAATTGTTGCAAAGAGGGGGATTTTTCATATGGGAAATTATACTTTTCAAATAACAAAATGTAAAACCACTTTCAGATCAAGGTTTATAAGCCAGATATTTTGTAATGGGATAGACTATCAGCAAGAGGTTTTCCCGTTCGATTCTCGGCTGGAGCGCCTTCTGTGAGGAGTCTGCATGTCCTCCCCACGGTCGAGTGGCATTCGAAAGACATGCGTGAAATGGGTGTGCCTTTGTTGAAGGTTGGGCGTTGAGCTGGCACCTCGGCACCGTAAAAATCTACTGCCAATCATTAGTGGACCGGAGTTCTGCTGTGGTGACCCCTAAAGGGAAAAGCCGAAAGATGAACAACAACAATTATTCAGCCAAAAAAGGGAGTTACACAATTACATAAACTGCATAAAATGTTAACATCTTAAAAAGAGTTTTTTATACTTAATACTTCCCGAAATGAAATGACTACAAGTTATATAGATGCAGCAGTGGCACAGCTCTTTTTCAAGTCTAGTCTAGCAAAAAAAAAAAAAAAAACTCCTTTCCAGTAAGACTGAAACTAAATGTGACAATAAACCTAAAATAAGTCATACAAGTTCAGCTAAACAAAACTACCAAGAGGTAGCAGCTGAAGTCTGCACTATGAAGCAGAAAAACAATATAGCACCTTAGAAAAATAAGATGTTATAGGTAAGTAAGAAAAAAGACCTTTAAATCAGATTAAACTATTAATGAAATCGCACCTTATGCAGTTTAAAATTGAAAGTAATGAGTAGAAAAGGAAGGACTGCACTGCAGCTTTATTTCATGCACAAAAGATCCCTAAACCAGTTAAAACAGATTGCATTTAAACCATCATATAAGAGAAGTATTATTTGGCCAAATAATGGATTAGTTAGGACATAGTTCTTTGTTTGGTCATGCGCAAAACCTAAAAGGAATGAGTAAATTATGGCATAAGGCACACCTTAGTCATGTATTATTTTTATAATAACCCAAAGTTAGTTGACTGACTGATAGCATGGAGGTTGGATAATGAATATGACTGCTTCCTGCTTTGAAAAGCAAGATGTTAATAAGCTTTAAAATTCAATATATAATTGTGAGGGAGGCATTGCTATTATCTGAATTTAGGAGCTTGTAACAGCAGATACAAAATGCAGCACAGATTGCTGGTGCCTTTTAGGAAGGGGGTCTATGAAATTTCTAAAATGAGAAATGCTGAGTTGTTTAATGTTTTTGGTGCTAAAAATGGAACAGATCCACACATAACTAGAAGAATACATTCTGAGGCTACAGGTTACCAGGGTTAAAGATATGGTAAAAATCAATCATTTGCAAGCATGCATGGCATGACTGGAAGATTCCATAAATATATTGTATACTAAATTGGTGGGAGTGCAGGAAGGAGTGGAAGGTGTGGCTGTAACAAACATTTTAGGGTCCTGTCTAAAAAAAAATTCCCAATGATTTGGAATGCACAACTCATTGCTTAACACTAAAGCTTAATTATCCTAACATAATAAAAATATTTATTAGAATTACTAAAAATGTGGGATATGACTGTGTGAGGAAGACAGAATTTTCTTTCATTAGTAACAAATGCACTGTCCATGTTTTCTCTGGATTGTTTTTGTACACCGAGGGTCTGAAAACAAGGCTTTTTAATGTCTTTTTCAAGAAACTTCAGAAATCATTACATATGTTATACCTTTCAAATGGAACTAATCAATTTCCAAAACAAGAATCTAAGCTTGATTGCTGGTATAAATGAGACAGAATCAAAGGGTTATCATTAAGCAAGACAGATGACAAGTTACAAATTATACTAGTGTTGCTCACATAATTTAAAAATATATATTTTTTTCATATTTCAAGATCTTAGTTGATGATTTTAAAGTAATTCAGCTCCTGAATAACACAATAATTTCAGAGATACCTATCAGGCATGGAAAAATACACCAGGGACTATTGGCTAGAGCTTATGAAAAAAAAAATGAGTAGTCAGAGGAATGAGTTTTCTGTCTTGCTGGTGTGGAGGCAGCCACCAGACTGGAAAGCCAGAACCTTTTATTCCGAGCACTAATTATCATTTGATTAAGGATGGACTATAATACTGAATAAAAGGCTAAAAAACTGCTATATGATTTCATAAACTGAAACACAGAAATAGTTAAAGTCAACAGAGGTCTTATGGAGACAGCACCAAATCAGGCTCTAAAAGAAACTGAACAGTTATAGAACAAGTTCAAAGAAATGAAAGTATCAGCCATGTTGGCATAGCTGCTGCAGCTTAAGCTAAGAAGCAGGTGACTGGAGGACAGTTAGTAGACTCAACGCCTGAACACTTGGCTTGGAGAGACAAGTCCAGCAGCTGAAGAGCAGCCTTCGTATCTATGAGAGAGGAAGTGGGTTTGCATGCCATTGTCATGTGATGAAAACCAGAAGGCAAGCCCCAGGCTAAGCTTGTATGAAGACAGCACATTGAATAATGGTACTGAGGATATAGAAACACATACGAAAAACAGACGCACAAAAAAGTTACCTGGTGTTTAAATCTCTTTCCCCACATACTATGACAATTAGTATAGCCAAAAAGATAATTGTCCTAGAATGGAGGGACCCCACTCTCAAAGAGTGATGTATTGTGTACATAAGGGAGGACTAGGGGCATGTATGGTCAATAGGGCTCTAGGAGGGGGACAATTAAGTTGGTAGAGCCAATGAAATAATGGAAATGAGAAATTACTCAGACTTCTGCCCTCAGTAAGGACATGTAACTTGAAGGGTAAAACTCCAGGGAGGGGGAGTTTAAAGGAAGAAGTTCTAGGAAGGAAAGAAGATTGTAGTTTTACATAGCCTCCAACATTTTCTTGCCTGAGGTACTTGATATAAAGTGCGGAACTGGAGAATCCAGACCAGCAAAAGGAATAAACTTTGAAGCACAAAACAATAATCCATGTTTCCTTGATTTGGGCTGTGATTGGAGATGTTAATTGTTATGTATCATGTAAAGAGAAGCACCAGAAGAAACCAGTGTGCTGTTCTTGAGCTTGTTCTTTCTATACTGCAAAGAAAAGAACATCTCTTCCTTCATCCCCTGGGATGGCCAGGGAAAGAGCTCTATCCTAGCAATATTACTGTAAAAAGTGACCTTCATCTCTTCTGTACTTTCATACAGTTACAGCAAATTTGCTAGAAGTGCACAGCCAGGCTTTCTTTCTCCTGGTATCTGAAGCTGTCATATCTGTAGGTGTTGTATCAGGTACTCATTAGCATATGATATAGAAACTACATGAAGATTTTGTCTGCCTCTGCTTTTTTGTAAATATTGCTGTTGTTATTGCAAACAAAGGTTTATAGGAGTTACAATGTCCCATAAAGTGATTTGGTATTGTTCTGCATGAACTTGTCAGAGGCAGATAATGGAGGAAGAAATGAATTCCACACACTGGGCATGTCACTGAATGCTTATTATATTTTGTGTTGCAATTAAATGAGATGAATTTATTTTCCCTTGCATGATCCCTACTATTGCTAAACAGACCAAAAATGAAATATGTAGGATTGTGTGTACTTCTGGAGATTAATGAACTACGTTGAATTTTGACTTATGTTACAAGACACCATCCATTGATCTTGTGAAGCAACTTCTTGGTCTGTAATAACATATTTGCTGCTGGCAGATGTTAGGCTTAGGACATTGTCTGCAGGAAAAAAAACAATTTAATCATGAAAAAAGTGGGCATAGACATTTAGCCAAATTAAATTAAGAAAACAATCAATTCATTAATAATTACATTTGTTGGTTACATAGGGCCAGCTAGGTAGAGACCTTTTACAGTGGAAAACCAGAGAGAATATTTACTTCATAAGTACTTCAGTTACAGAAGAAAAAATGTTGCAGTGATAAAGTCATGTGCATTTTGTTTCACATATACTATATGAAAGAAAACTATCCACATTGGCTAAATTAACTAAACAGGATTTTACGTAAGTTCAAGCCAAACAAAACAGTAAAGACAGAGAGAGGTTATAATTCATAGGCAAGTACTTCATGTCTGCCTGGCACTAAATATCAAGCATCCCATAGTGCAACATAGCCTGTAGATGCTTAGATATGCATTAGGGTTCACACAATGCCTCTACTCTGCGAAAAAGAACAGCATGGAAAATTACTGGAGCCATATTACAGGGAGAAGAAGCATTAGCCAGGATCATTGTAGGAGTCGCACTATCAAAGTGTGCATGATCAGAGTGTTGCATGTCACATGCCCAAGGCTATGTACACTCATGAGGGCAACAAAGTACTACATTGCTGCCACACGTTCTGTGACAGACAACCCAAGGATGGCCAGCACAGAAAAGTGCCAACCAGGTTCATTATATAAATGGGAAGGAAAGAGGAACATAGGACATTTAGAAAAGGGACTAGCAGGCAGAGGAAAGTATACAAGGGCAACCCTAAGGAATGATAAGTAGGAGAAGGGAATATTTATTTTTTTGGAAAGACTCCTATTTTTTCATAAAGATAGATGAAGGATAGCTGGTGACTGTAGTGAAGAATGATTATAGGAGAAATAAAAGTGAAGTAAGCCTTGCAGGAGTAGACAAGCAAACATAAAACACAAGCATAAAGACATGAGTGGCAATGACACAAAAAGTGGGGATAATAGTGAGTGAACACACAGAAAGTCTTGGGTGGATATTTAATGAAGGAAATGACTGGATAGCAAACAAGGTATGAAGAATGATGCATAAGTCAGAGAAACATAGTAGGAGGCATAGGGCTGGGCACATGATGGATGCCAGACTGTCCCAGAAGCCAGCTATCACAGACATCAGTCCCCTCCATTAGGTCACATCTGGGCCCTGACAGACAGATCCTCCTGGTTACACAACTCAATCAGCCATGCCATGAGGTGCACCATGGTGGTAAAGCAAGTGTCCAGCTATTATCACACTTCAGAAGACCCTAACCTATGGAACTGCTACAAAGTGACCACAGAGGACCCCCCCCCCAGACTGCTACCAGAAGAGAACCCTCCACTCCCCTCCTTAGTAGTGGCCATAAAGGTCACCAGTGAGGTCTCCAAGTCCCTTTCAGCTTACTGGTTCCAGTAATTTACCAGATCCTGATTACGTCATTAAGGGATGGAATCCTTCTTTCATCTTTAAAAGAGGCACTGGCTATTCCAATCTTCAAGAAGCCATCTTTAGATCCAAACAGCCCACGCAACAGATGTCTGATCTCTAAACTTTCCTTTTTGGGTAAGATTGTCAAAAAAGTTATCTATAAGCAGTTAGACACTTATCAAGTCAGTGGACTTGTGGATCCTTTCCAATCAGGTTTTCATACTTGCTGTAGTACTGAAACAGCTCTTGTAAAAGTTGTAAATGATCTGATAACAAAACAGAGGCACTATATTATGCTTGCCTTTATGAATCTCTTCACATTTGACATCGTGGACCATGCCACTTTAATAGAAAGGCTGCATTCTTACTGTGGTATTTCCACTACAGTTTTAGTCTGATTTATTTCATACTTGTGTAACAATACACAAAGAGTCTCTTATGAGCTAAATGTCTCATCATCATACGATCCTGATTGTCAAATACCTCTAAGTTATATTCTGGGCCCTCTACTGTTCAGAGTGGACATGCTTCCTGTAGGAGACCTATTAATGATAATAGGTTTAGTGTAACTTAGATTGTATTCAGATCTACTTCTCACAAGAAGAGATAGGTTATATTTATGCCCTGGCTAATGACCTTGAAGCCATTTATACCTGACTAATTGAAAATCAATTAGAATTTAACACCATGAAGACAGAGACCTTAGCAGTTCATGAAACTCTAAAAGACTCCTCCACCATACCTTTACCAAACTACATTATGCATGACAGTGATAAGCTTGAATTTGATAATAAGGTGAGGAATCTTGGTATAATTCTTGACTCTTGGCTAACATTTAACAACCTAACTCCAGGGACAGCTCATGCTATTGGACTGCAGGACTGCAGCGCCCCCCCCCCCAGAAAATAAAACAAACTTAAAGAAAAAAAGAAAAATGGAAAAAATGAAAAAATGAAATAAAAACAAATGCAAGTTATCCCAGACTTCTACACATGCATGATCAGCATTCGCAGAACTCCACACATGCACACAGGAATCTGGACTGCTATACAGAGATTCCAGAAGTCTATGCAATTACAACTGCATAGACTGGAAGGGGATCAAACTGCAACATCTGCAGGCTGGAGCCTGCTCTCACAGGGACAAGGACTTTGATGTCATCTCGCAAGGCTTTTGGGGACAAAAGTGAGCTGCAGGAAGGGACTTTGAATTAACAAAGCAAGCTGAGTAGAAGCTCTGTGTGTGTGTGTGTGTGTGTGTGTGTGTGTGTGTGTGTGTGTGTGTGTGTGTGTGTGTGTGTGTGTGTGTGTAATGCCTCAGGGACTAGAGAGAACTCAGGAAATATACCTGGTGGTGGCTAGACTCAAACCATGTACCTTGGGTGTAGGTAGCAATAGCTTGAATGCCCTACCCACCATCACTTGTGAAATATTTGCTTCATATTTCTGTTCTGTTCCTCACAAAATCTGTGGTTTTCCTGGAAAATAATGACAGGCATTTGAATTTCAGACTTCATATTCTTCAGAAAGTATATGGTAACACAAAACCTTTTATTCTAGCAATTTTCTGTTTATAAGATCAATATTTGAAATGTGTCCCTATTTTGGTGCTCTGTTCCCACATTGTTGGCTTTGTCCAGGTTTTTGTACTAACAGGGTGAGAGCTATGGTGAGAACTGAATTCACTGAATATGTTTGGGGCTGTATTCCCCCATTATTGGCTTTGTCTAGGTGTTTTTGTGCTAAGAAATTGAGAGCTATGGTGAGAACTGAATTCACTAAACGATAGTCATTTAAGTTTCATTCTACCCATCTTTCAAAAAACAGCTGATTTGACATAGTAGTATGTTGTTTTGACTGAAGTGCATAGGGTCTTTGGTTCAAGACTTGGCAATGAAATGTGTGGCGATAACACAGCATTTTATTCCAGCAACTTTCCAAGATTATACAAGCAATGTTTAAAATGTGTCCCTAGTTTTGGGGCTTTTGTCCCCCCTCAATAAATTTTGGCTTTTTCCAGATTTCTTGTGCTTCAAAGTTCATAGATACAGTTGAGTGTCAAGTGGATTTTACAAGGAGCTGCGAGCTTGAAGAGACATTCAGTGGTGCTTATGGTGAGTTTGCTTGCATTGTTAATAGCACAACAGGTAGTGTACTTGCTTTTGATGTAGAAGGCTGTGGGTTCTACCCCCACAGTATATAAATGCATTGCTGATACTGTACTTTTAAAGGGGGTGGATGATGCAATCCTGAGAATGTCCTCTTTAGCAGAGATACCTAGTAATGATGAACCTGTTATCATTTTGCCATCCATTCCCTATTGCAATATTACCAGCTTATCATTTTTTATGTAACATAGGCATTTTATTCCTCAAGGCCAACAGGCACTGTATTTGTAGATGAAACAATGACATATAAAGTTATGTGCTAGCAGCAACCTCTTCATTAGTTACAGATCTCTTTAATGTGGAATTATTTATATGACTTTTACTTCTGCAGAGATTGCTCATATTTACTGATACTGGTGGACTGTAGAAGTTTGAGTAGACTTTTATGATGGAAATGTTCTGAATTGGGCAGTTTTGTCATTATTGGCGCATGCATTTTGTTTCATTGTTTACTGGAAAAAATGTTCAAAACAATACATTTAAAATGCCTTCTAACAACTGCACTGTATTATACAAGGAATATAATTTAATACAATCAGGAAGGTGTATCAAAGAACACATGTATGTTTCCTGTGCAAGGGGCCTATGATTTGAAAACAGCCCAATGTTAATCTTTATCTGCCACTGGCCAGATTATTTTCTTTGAATGTGGGTTTCAATGCTGTTTCAATGAATGTGAGTTTCAAGGGCAGAAAAGTTTTAATGCTAAGTCTATTTTCATTGTGAGACTGCATTGCTTTGTTTAGCAGATAGCTATTAGTGTTTATGCTGTAAAATGTACAATAAAACTTTTAAATGAAATCCAAATCATTGTAGAAGTAAAACAGTATGCACATTAGAGTGTTTATGGTAAATGGGGTGAAATAGCCAAGTAATGGGACATTGGAATAGCTGCAGGGGGAAGGCCCCATTTGACCATGATTTTGTAAGGGAGGAAGGGCGGAAAACTCAGACAGCCCCGGCTGAACTATACCTCTCAACTGTCCAGATCTTTGCAGAATGAATAGATTTTTGCTTCTTATTTTTGGTTTGTTCCTCATAACATTTGTGGTTTTCTGGCAGATCATTTAGGAATGAAGTCACTAAATAATGACAGACATTGAGTTTCAGACTTCATACCCTTCAGAAAAATGCATGCAAGATCTGTTATTCTGTCAACTCTCTAAGTTTATACAAGAGCAATTTGTAGTACTGTTTGTATGTTGCCCCAATATATTTGGTCTTGTCCAAATTTCCTGAGTTAAGAGGTACGCGCAAATAAATTGCTTTACAGAATTAGGTATATCCAGACCTCTCAACTGTCCCCGATTGTGGCTCAAAATGTTGCTCTCCCCCTAATAATCCCTCCGCAACATGGCAAATTTGGAAGAAAATGTGGAGTGTGTACAAATAATAAATAATTGTAATGATCAGAGTTATAAAACAAATGTCTTTTGGCTTTTCCCGGTTAGGGGTCGCTACAGCGGAACTTCGGCCCTTTAATGATTGGCAGTGGAATTTTATAGTGCCGAGGTGCCAGCCTGATGCCCAATGATCAAAGTTATAGATTACTTTTAATTTCAGAAATGCATGTAGATTCTCTTATTTTGCCAGCTGCTCAAGTTGACAGTACTAATATTAAAAAAGTGTCCCTTCTTTGACAGGTTCCCAGCTGTATTGTGTGGCTATTTTATATTTTTGCATCGCATTTTTGGTCCATTTTTCATAAAATTGTGGTTTTCTGGCAAATTAGTGGCAAATCATTAAAGATTTAAGTTAGAAAATAATGGCAGACATCTGAGTTTCAGATTTCATACCCTTCAGAAAATGCATACTAATGCAAGACATACTATTCTATTATCTTTCTAAGTTTATAAGAGCAATATTTAAAACTTGTCCTTATTGTTGGGCCTTTGTCCCAGTTCTATTTATGGTTTTGTCCAGATTTCTTGCTCTGAGGTTGAGAGGTATAATAAATGTGTCAGGGTCATCACCGACAGCCAGAGACATTTCAAATTGTGACATACTTGTTGCACCCCACTCCCCCACGTAATGACTCTGAATGTGTCTAAGTAAGGCAAGGAGCAGTTAAGCAGTGTAAGTGGGCAGAGTATCTTCCCATCCAAGGTAGACACAAGTACTACTTTTGCAGAATGTTCTGGTTTTCTGTCATATTTTTATACTGTTGATTTATGCTTCTTCTTATTCAGAAAATGCATGTTGTTGCAGTGCCTGTTGTTCTGTGTTTAAGTAGCAATGCTTTAATAACGATCAAGTAAGCTTGTCTGAGACTGTAAGATGGAAATAAGCTTTAATAAGCATACTGTCAAATAATTACCAACAAAGAAAGTCTTTGTGTTGTTGCCATGCAGAGAATATTTACATAACTAGTGTATAAGCCTTGGGTATTTAAATGCATATGACAGCATTTGTAATAAAGGACAGAACTGCAGTATTTTCAGAAGCTCATTACATTTGTTGGAGACTTGCAGTCATCTTTGCAGGTTTTACCCGTAAACTAAACAAAATGCCAATATATCATGTGTGGTCCATAACATGTGCAGTAATCCTTTAAACAAGATATCTTGAGCTTGTTTCTTGTTTGCTGTTCATTTTTTTACTTTGATCATGTTTTCCCCATGAAACAAGTAGATAGTTGTTGTCAGGCAGCAGGTCTTTTTTGGATAAGAAACATTTTTACAAGTGGAGGTATCACAGAGATTGCTACTTTCAGCATGTTACTTGGTAGTTTGATAAAGTTGAATCTAAATTATAATTAGAACTGCAATGCAAGGAGAAGTTGTTTGAGTTGAGTGCTGCTTGGTTTTTTTATATTTGATTTTGACTGGCATTCCAGTAATGTATTTAAAAAGCAATTTATTTTTTCATGCCTCACAACCTTTTTGTTTCCATCTAGATATTAAGTAAGCTGTCATGTAACCAAGGCATTGAATATTTTTTTCTTCTACACTTCATTTTGTCTTGATTTGTCTCTCATAATGACAGTTTGGCACCTAGGGCAGCATATTTAATTAAAGTCCCAGTTTTTACAGTTTTTAGCATAGCTCCACCCCTTTCTAGTTGACCACACCCCTTATCATTGGCCACACCTATTCAACTGTCTCCTGCAGCCCCCCTTTGATTTGAAGCCACCAGCTACCACTGCCTCTCAACCTCTCACAGTATGGGTTGTAGACAAAGCCAAAACTAATGGGGGAACAAAGAGCCATGTTGCTCTTATTAGCTTTGAAAACTGCTAGAATAACAGGTTTTGCACTAGTATGCATTTACTGAAGAATATGAAGTCTAAAACTCAAATGTCTGTCATTATTTATTGACTTCAGTCTTCAATGACTTGCCAGAAAATCACAAATATGAGAAACATACCGAAAATATGAGTTGAAAATCAGGACAGCTGGGAGATATGTTTCAGGGGGTCCCCTTCAAAACATCAAATCTCCACAATATTGAATCCGAATTCATCGAGATGACATTGCCAAATCATCATTATATTGAACTCCCAGAGCAATGAAAACTAACCCCGGAAAAAGAACCACTTGGCCACCATGGTGAACCTAGCCCCTTCTCCACTGTAGTGCGATCTCGGAGTTGGTATATTTAGTGAGGGGGTGGTGTGGGGGCAGAGGCCCCCACATTGGGGTGGGGAGGGCAAACCCCCCCACATCAGGGTGGGGGGGCAAAGCCTCCTACTTGGAGGGATTTCTTGTTTTGCTGCTTGTTGTTTTGTCCTGGTGGTCAAGTGGTTCTTTACCAGGGGTTAGCTTTCGTTGTTCTGGGAGTTCGATATAATGCAGATTCGGCAAAGTCATCTTGATGAATTCGGATTCAATATTGTGGAGATATGATGTTTTGAAGAGGATCCATTTCAGGATGAGGTGTCAGCTGTAGTAGTCATCCTGTTTCCACCTTAGAAACATTGTGAGGATTAAGCATCTAATTCTTCAAGCAGATGTCTCAGTTATGGTCTTATTCAGACAGGACTATTGCAATACCCTATACCTGGGGCTTACTAATAACAAACTTGATTGATTACATACTGTGCAGAACTTAGGAACTAGGCTGCTTACTGGTATATCATATTAACAATATATTATATCTATTTAATACAACCTTCACAGGCTTACTATTCATTACAGGATAATCTTTAAGATATTAGTATTAGTATATTTGTCTAATCATGACCTGTGTCCTTACTCCCCAAAGACCCTACTGCCCTAAGTTGGTTTGCATTTTGCAACTGAGGGGCTGCTAGCAGTTCTTTGTGTCAACCTTAAAACTTCGTTTTTTGAGCTTTCTGCTGTTGAGCCCATTACTTATGAAACTTGCTCGGATGCCTGCAAGAATTGAGAAAAACCTGGCTGGTTTTAGATGAGCTTTAAAAACATTCTTCAAAATGGTCCTTAATGGTGTGGATTGATATAATGTTGTCTTTGTTTTAGTTGACAGTGTTTTTACTTGTTCTTATATTTTAATTGCTTTTTGGGAAAAGCATCTAATTAAATTTATACCTCTACTTGGTAATCTTCACATACTGCTAAAAGGTATACCTGGCAGCCACTGTTGACCCAGCACCAGAGAGCTCAACAGGCACAGGTTGAGATAACCACCACCATTTCTCTGCCACCACCAAATGGACCTGCAAAAGGAAGACAAAACGAAAAGAAAACAGATTAGCACACATATATGGTGCACATAACATTGTAGCTGCACAATGCAGTAGACCTACACACTTCACTGCTGGGAGAGGCTGTCCTGCTTTCTACAACACTGTGCTTTGGATGCTACAAGACAGAACAGAAAAAAATCAATAGAGTTTAGAACATGTAGAAAGAATAGAAAAACACACACATTTCAATGCTTGCAGTAAAACTCTGTTTCTCTCTGTTCTTACCTCTGTTTCACAGTGGCTATGCAAGGTGGAGTGAGGCTTCCTCAGGTCACTTTAATGATGCTTATACTACTCACCAGAATAGGTGATATCAGTGGCATCACTCATGATCCTGGCAAGCTCACGCCCGGCATCTAGCTTGTACAAAAGGCCATCATAATTGCCTAGCAGATGTTCCTGCAAGTCCCTGTGGAGGAAGAAGAAGACAATCTTATTCTTCATCAGATGCCACACAGGAGCTCTACCATTCCCTTGCGCATGGGCACACTTTCAGACATCACATGAAATACCTTATAGCATAGTGGTTACATTCTGCCAAAGCTTCTGTATCACAGAGCCATGACATTATAAGCTTCACAGATGCTGTGCACAACCAAAGTATGCACAGGTGCCTCCAGCCTGGGAAGCAGCAGGGAGCAAGCAGGATAATACTTAATCTGGACAACTTGGTGCATTAAGAGAGTGATTCAAAGACAGCTGTATTAAATTCCCTCATTAACACAGTCTATGTATTAAATGGTCCTTAGTGGTACAATATAAAATAAGGATGCCATATTGGGAGAGAACATACTAGTACAAGAAAGTGTGGAGTTGGGAGTCTACTGAATTAAGACATTGTAATCTGAACTAGGAAGAAGAAAGGAAGACAAAGCACCTGGTAATACATGTGAACTGTACTGAGCACCAATAGTGGATGGCATCAACAGGAACAAACTATCAGAAGGGTGCATGGGTGCAAGAACACAGCACACAGACATGACAGTGTCATGTTCATTTGTGGGTGGGGAGATATTGGTGGCAATGTATAGGACAGGACATGATATATGGGACAAAATGACCCCTGCACATAAAATGTGGCATGACAACACATATTATTGGGGGGCAGGGTATTCAGGAAATTACATGGGGTGCTGCTGCAGGAAATAGTGTCACAATAGTATATCCTTTCCAGATGGTATAGGAAAGGAGGTGAATGGTCACAGTACAACAGTGGACATGTAGGTGGCATACAGTCTTAACACGCAGCCACAGACAGCCACACACACACATGCATACAGTCTGATTGATGTGAGAAAAATACAGCTGTCCATGCCCTTGCCGTAGACCCATGGGAAGCTAAGATTTTCCTGCAGGTCCTTTGCATACATAGTATGTGCATTCCGTACAAAGGAAATGAGGACAAGATGTTCAGGGATCATGAGTGGCAGAGAGTGATGCAAGACATCAGTGCTGTGGGTGGACATAATAGGAGTCTACTCAGATTAGGAGACAGGTAACTGATGTGATGCTGAATGCAAAGGACAAAGCATAGGACATTGCCAAGAACATATCCACCATAGGAGATGGACCACCAACACAGAAGATGCTCATATAAGTGGAAAAATTCCTAATGCCACTGCTTGTGGATGAGGAGTGGACACTCATACCCAATGGTTTCTTGGATGTGGGAGCGGGGTTGATGAGTGTCTGTAGAAGATACACCAGGTTAATATTAACTCTCACATTGCCTAGACAGGATCTGTGAGCCTCACTGCTTCTGATGTGCACATATGCCCATAGAGGAGATGTATTGTGGTCTTTGGTGCTGCCACGGCTCCATGTCTGCTCCTGACAAGGGTGCAATTCTTGGAACTAATCAGCTGATGTGCAAGTCAGTGCTACAGGCACACACAGCTGCAACCCCTACAAATGTGGAGATGGTGAGTGTCTGCATGGCCTGCAGAATGACATGCAGCACCTTCCTGGGTTGGACAATGACTTCTAACACTGGTACAGTGACAGGGAAAATACAGACAGGGAAAAGGTGATACTGTGCAAGTCACTGGCAGCTAACATTGCATCCATTACCGCATTCAGAGACAGATGGTACCTGTTGCTTGTCTTTCTCTGCAGGCCTTGCTGTCCATGGTAATAGAAGGGTCTAGTTGTAAAGTGACAGGTCATAGATTAGGCATATCCAGATGTCAAGCACTGTTTCTGTGGCAACATCACTGTCAGCGTTGGCCACAGAAGACACCACATGTGGCTATGGTAAGTTTCACATCCATTGCCAGTGGCATTCCTCAGGCTTCACCTCAGGATACCTCATCATGCTGCATTCTCTCCCTTCCATGTTTCTATCATCAGTATCCTCTGTAGCAGAAGGAGTGCTACACTACTTGTGGCTGTTAACAAGGTCATGGACATCTGTTGGCTCCTGACACAGGACACTCCATCAAGATGTATGTACATGCTCATGAAGTTATGTGATGTCTCTGCCACAGACTACATCAAGCCACAAGTCCTGAGGCCACCACAGTTAACACTGCCAAGGTTTGTGACATGGCAACTCCACCAGACAACTAGAGGATGTGATCCCTGACTCCCACAATCTGCTATATTTTTGTGTACCTAATTAGTTATTCAAAATGTCAAGTTGGATTTTTAGAAACTAATTTGACAGAGACAACTCATTTGTCATACCAACAGGCTATACATTTTACTAAGTTCATGTTATCTGTCACTGTGTCCTCCTACCTGTGCAAATGATAATGGCTGTGCCCTGCTCACCATCTAAACTTATACAGGTAATGTAAAGTAATGTTAGATGTACAGCATGCTCAGTCCATGCATTATACTATTTAACATGGGTTTGACAATGCATGCACTATGTAAGTCTGTGTTGTCTGTATCATGACTCAGAGTTTTGGATCAAATGTCACCTCTTTGCCAGCATCCCAGTGTATTGCACCTGCCTTTGCTCACATGAATTTCTATTGCTGCTTGCTCCTCCTCCTTAGTCTGATTACCCTGCTCCTTGTCCATTGCTCCAAATGGTGTGGTGGGTGCTGTTGTGATGTATCCCTGCTGCTGCTGTAGCTGTTTCCACACAACCATATCATGCAACATGGTACACATTACCAATATCTGGCTTCAGATCCCTGGTGAATACTGCAGTGCCCCGACAGATGCATCAAGGCAACAACAATGTTCCTTCAGTTACTCAAAACATGTTCCTTCACATTCTATGTCTCTCCATGCTCACTATTACATGAAAATTGTTCCATGGTATGGGGGTTACAGAGGAGGTCATCAGCCATGTTTCCATTGCATATCCATCATCTCTTACCAACTAGATAATCCTGTAGGAGGTCAACCTACACAAACTGTTGGTATAGGTTGAACATGTGTCAGATATGACAATCATAGAACTGCCTGGGTGGCACATAGAAACACTGCATATGATACCATGGCCATTGCATGCCAACTTGGTAGTTAAGAGAGTGAAGCCCTTCTTGATGATGTGTCTGATACCCTGTGGACCAGATGAGGCTTTGATGGCAAAGTGTATGCAAACCATGGCTCTCAGGCTGTCAGAAAAATGGGCAATGGTAGAAAATGCATGCCTATTGGTAGTTCTGTCCTTTGCAGTCCTTGGAAGCCATATATGCTCTTCCACATGCTGCAACATGATGCTGGGAAACTAGTGTAGAATGCACAAAGCTAACACTAGCAATATTGTTAGCATATCCCCTGAAAGGTCCCCTTACTTAGGATGGTTAATGCTGCATATACCTTAGTGTCCAATAGGATGGGCTTTCCACACGTTCTCCCTGATTTTGCATGTGGCTGACATGGTTTGACTAGCTCCTATATGGTCACCCTAGCCACACAGAAATAGCCACAATCTGCTAGGCCAGACAAGTGGTGGTAAGTTAGGTGTTGACAGTACCTTTTATATTTTCCTGGGAGTCCATGCCAACCACATTGCAGGTAATGGCTCCAGGACGGGTCAGTAACTTGCATTGCTCTGCTATAGCTTCTGCTATTGCAAACATTGCAATGCCCTGTACACTGGGAATTCCTGGCATTCAGAAGAGGTGAACACTATAGCTCACTGTATTTATTTTATATGTCTTTGAATCACTCTGCCATGTTTGATGCAATGATTTACTTAATCTCTGTCCCTCGTTTGCACTGCAAATATCATTTCCATATCATTATGCAGTCGTTTGCACACACTGCTTACAGTTTTTTGTACCCTAGCTCTGTTGTTCTACTTGTGTCTCTAATTCACATCCTTCCTGCACATCATTACTTTTCACACTATCTTGCATGGTACTGTGCACTATCTATGAATAATGTTCAGACTCAGAAAAATGTTCATAGGTGGGTACTAGGTTATCAGCCCAAGGGCCTGAGTAAGCCTAGCCAACAAGGTTCCCTGGCTTATGCCCCCCAAGAAAGTTAATTTCCTGTGCCCCTGTTGAGCAGAGCCACAGAAGTGATCCCTGGGGTGTATTTCCTATTTCCCATCTACTCATCAAGATTTTTCTTGAAGAGTGCTAATGAGGAACTTTGCTTGACATAGATGGGTAGCTTGTTCCAGAGTATAGAAAGTCTCTAGGACAGGAATCTATCCCTCCAGCATGTCCTGTTTATTGTGGTGACAAGGTTTAGGTCCCTTGAGCATGTAGCTCAGAGGGATTGGGATTTCTTTAGGTGAAGTATGTCCAACAGCTCTGGGTTTAACATAGCTTTATATGTTAGGCAGAGATCTCCTCGGAGTAGGTGATATGTTAAAGAGTAAAGCTGGAGTTTTTTGAGATGGTCAGTGCAGGGCATCTGTTTGAGGCCAGTAATCCTCATTGTGAGGTACTTTTGTGGCCTTTCTAGGTGCTGCAAATGTCTTGTGAGGTGGTGTTGTATCATCTATAATGGGACTAATGAGTGCCGAGTAGAGGGGAACAATGACCTATGTTTTTCTCAATGAGAACCCTTTTGTGATGAGGTGTGCCACATAGAAGGATTTCCTGACTACTCTGGTGATGTGATTATCAAAGGAGAGACTACTGTCCACCTGGGTCCCAATGTCTTTTATCACACATTTGGCATTAAGTAGACTGCCGTTTATGTGGTAGTTCATGGGTACAGAGTTTTTACCAAAGGGGATGATAATGCACTTTTTGGCATTGAGCTTGAGGACATGCCTCTGACACCAGGCATCTGTCTCAGTGAGGCCCTTCTGTAGGATGTCCACATCATTTGGGGACTCGACTATGGCTCCTAGTTTACAGTCATCTGCGAACTTCGTTAGGCAGAGGCCTTCTGTGTTAGCCTGTACTTCAGAGAAGTAGATACCAAACATGACTGAACCCTGTGGTACTACACTTGTCACTGTTTTGAAGTCAGATTTGGAGTTTGCAACTTTTACAATGTGGGTTCTATCAGTGAGCCAGTTGGCAACCCATCTTGTGACGTAGGGATTTATATCTAGTTTAGTGAGTTTAGCTATAATTCCAGAATGGGGGATGGTGTCGAAAGCCTTGGCAAGGTCAAGATAGGCTGTGTGAACCACCTTACCCTCATCTACGGCTTTGGTGACCACCTCAAAGAAGTCGATCAGGTTCAGAAGGCATGATCTGCCTTTCACAAACCCAAACTGGGTGGGATCCAGAGTTTGAAGGTTACCAAAGTCTTTGTTTATGAGTTCCATGATGATATGTTCCATGGTCTTGCAGACCAGGCTCGTCAGGCTAATAGGGGGGCGATAGTTCCCAGGATCAGTGGTGGCTCCCCCTTTGTGGAGTGGGATAACTGTTGCTGTGCGCCATTCAGTGGGCACAATGCCTGACGTGAGACTATGATTGAACATGGTGCTTAGGTGGGGAGCCAGTTCGTTCTGAAGTTCATGTAAAATGCAGCCTGGGATGTTGTCCGGTCCCATGGATGCTGTGTTTTTGGTTTTAGAGAGTGCAGCTTTTACCTGCATAGATGTGATTACTGGGACTCTGCATTCTTCCTGTATAGATATGGGCCCTTTAGGGGGTGAGAGGGGGGTAAAATTAGTACTGAACCTATCTGCCAGGATGTTGGCATTATCAGTTGGTTCTGTAATTTTTGTGCCATTGTGCTGTAACTCAGATCAGATCTGGGTGTTGCCATTGAGATTCTTGACATAGCTAACGAATGCTTTGTGGTTGCCCTTAGAATCAGTGGCGATTTTGTTTTTGTAGCTAGCTTTGGGGAATCTTATTAGGGATCTCAGCTTTTTACTGAGGCTGACCATTGAGATCCTCCACTCATGGGATTTTACTCTCTTTTGCAACAGTTTCTTCCTTCTGTTGTAGAGTTTGTTTATGGCAGGGGACCAACAGATTGGCTTCCTTTTTTGGAGGATAGCATCTTGGTTCTGTTTGGGATAGCACGATCCATGCACTCGTGTAAGTGCTTATAGAGTGCATTTGTGTAGGATTCAGCAGTCGTAACTGTATTGTCCATCTGCATGGGTGTCATGAAATTCACCACTTCTGTCTTAAGAAACATGAAGTTGGCTTGTAAGGATTTAGGTATTCAAAATGCCAAGCTGGATTTTTAGAGACTAATCTGACAGAGACCATCTCAATTGTCATACAAACAGACTGTACATTTCACTGAGCTCCTTATAAATGGTTGGTGATGCCCCTCTCCCAATATATGTAAATCCAAACAACATTTCTATGTGTACATGGTTGTGAAATAATTAGTTTACTTCATATAATCTCCAGACAGACTACTAGTGTAATAAAACTGAAAAAAAAGATTAAACTTAACTTCTTCTGTGACAAAACAAACAAACAAGCAAACAAATAACTAATGCATTTCAGCTATAAGTTCGAAATGCTGACACTTGTATGGCATTTTACATGTTTTATGTAATGGGACTATAAGTTTATGCAACAGTTATTAACAGCAATGTTTCACACTACATTTCTGAAGTACTTAAAATATTGTAATTTTAAATACTTGATGTCATATGGGTACATAATTATTGTCTACTGGTGTTGCTAGCTAGACTGATCCTTCCTGCCGTGTTTTGGTATATTATTGTGTAAACTAACTCCACATCAATGCAAATGGCAGTCTGGTGTCACTTGTTTGTCTATAGTCTCCTATTGCTTTAATCATTATCCCAGAAAGGCTGAGACACAGGGAAATGAGAAACAATACCATCTTGCTACGGGTCTGGAGGGTATTTTATTGCCTACTGCTGTAATCCCCCCCCCCCCCCAAGTGGAAATGCAGTAATCCTATGCTGAGTGGCTGGATGGTGCTTATTGTCAGCTTTTCCACCTAGCATAACATATCTAACCATACAATCTGCTCTCCTGTTATCTGTGCAGCTTACACTGCAGTTCCCCTAGGGTCCACTGAGTCTGGTTTTGCAGCATGATTTGGAAACACCCTTACCCTCCCCAATCAGGAAGGCAAGCTAATCAAAGCCTCCCATTTCCTCCTTTCTGCACCTGTGTCATTGTACTTACCAAGGTCTCCAGCACTACAGATGATACCTTGCCCATCCATCAGAGGACAGGTTCTGCTCTAGCCATTTCTGATTCAGTTACTGTGACATTTCCATGATTCTCTTGGCAACCTGTGTTATGCAGAAGTTTGATTACAAAAGTAGTGTGGACACAGCTGTAATGAATCACCATATAGTGTATACTATAAGTAAATAATATCTCTTTCCTTGGAAAGGACTTCCTGTAGCAGGTTCTACTCAGTGATTTCTGTCCTACTTTCAGCACTCACAAGTTCCCCAGCATAAATGCAATGCTTGTTTCATGATATTTCTCCTCCACTATCCAATGAACTTGCTGCATGTAAAAACCATGTTACCCAGTGCCATCTTCAGATCTCAGCAGTTCAAAGTCTTTAGTTACTCAACTGAAGTTTCCACTCACTAGTAGTTTCTTCCATTATTCTTGCCAACTTTTGAAATGATAAGAATTATAAAAAAATACTATTTCTTCTTAACTGGAAGAAATGTATCTTGATGGTATTTCTTGGTTAATGGCTCGATAATTTTATCCCCACTCGAGACTGTGATATGTGTGAGTATAGGGAACAAACAGTTCATAAAAACTTCCTTCCTTCCTTTATTTATTTATTTATTTATTTATCTGTCTGTCTTGTGGTTCTATATAACATCAATAGTTGTGATGCGCACTCTACTCAGTTTAGGAGGCATAAAGCCTTTGTAAGATTTTTCTTTTTTTTTTTCAGAAAAAATGCAGACGTCAGAAGAAAAGGTGACTAAAAAATGAAAAATCAAAAAGTCAGGGAATGGTAAAGAACCCAAAACATAGTCTAAAGATTCCTCTAAACAGTCTGAAAAGACTTAGGAATGTTTTTTAAAAGTCAGAAAAAAAAACAAATAAAGAAAAAAAGCTAAAGTTAAAAAACTTCCAATTAACCTGCTGCCACAAATAAGTGCATGGTGTCCTTTCTCGGCTACTTGGGATACTAAGTATCAGCCTGGGTGTTAGAGGGACAGCCAGGGATGGGGAAGCCCTCTCCAGCTATCCTTCATTAACAAGAAGGATGGTGACAGAGTCTGTAACAAATTTACCCTCTAGCAATGGCTGAAGAAAAGCCCTGAACATGCAAGCTCTTAAGAAGAAATAAGGAGAAGCAAAAGTGTCCTACACAGTTGTGCCCATACACTGATGTGCCCCTTCTTTGGCAGTGATGTTAGTGACTGCACTGGCATCATTGTATATTGGTGCCAGGAGGAAAGACAGGACATAAGCAGAAAATCTGGACTGCCTCCAAAGTGATGCTCCCTCTACTTGGTCAATGGTCCTTATTTCCTCAACTGACCACCAAAAATGGGTTGCTGGAAGGCAGATGAAAATGTAATTGATCCCATGAAATGCATCAGTAGGACAGTGGTTGGGTGGGGGAAGAATGGACCAGCAGGTGTTGCAGCATAGTTAACACCAATGAGTGGTAGGGGTCCAAGGAAACAATGTTAAGAAACTGTCGACTGCTGTCTCTAAATAGGACATACCCTTGAAAACTCCCACTATGGGTATACCACAGCATGTCAAAAAGGGCAAGAGAAAGGTGATATATTTATCAAGTTCCAGAGAGAAGAAGCCTAAGTTCCAGGTGCCAGTGATTGCCCTGGAAGAAGTTGCAGTTGTTAAATGAGCACTCATATCTAGGGTTAGTTCAGCTTCTAAACCTGAATATGTAAGTGAAGAGAGAGACAGAGAGAAGACACCCTATGAAAGAGTTTTAATGGGTTTTCATAGAACTCCTGTAGGGTTTAATATGAGTACAGAAGTGTTCTCCATGCCATTACTAGTAAGAACTTAGGTATTGTATCAGCTGGTATAAGATACATTCAGGCATCACTTCTGGATTACTACCAATTTGTGGATAAATGCTTCAGTTACCCAGGAAGCACTGCAGGTAATGGTTTCAGAAAGCATGTTGGCTCCATGCATACTGGTCTAGCATAAGTAATCAAAAGTTTTTTTTAGCACCTGCTCTGGTCAGTCAAGTTATCTGCCTGATTTACTCCACCTACTACCTCTTCCAAGAAAAGGAAAGGCCACTCTCCACTCTCTCTTCCAGGTGTGTTGTAGGTGCTGAGGTCATCCCCAGAAAAGCACCTGACTTTGCTTAGATGTCAAGTACCTCAGTCTTGGATTATTCCTCTCTAATGGAGTCTCTTCAGATGGAATAGCAAAGCCACCTCCCCTCTCCATTCTCAACTTTCTGTTTCCTAAAAGACTGAATACTGAGCTTTTCCTGAGAGGGAAGACCCTTAGAGAAATCAAAGAAAGATCCAAGTTAATAATTTAGTTTCTTTCTCTCTTTTTTTTTTTCCTTCTCAGTACCTACAAATATTACTACTACTACTACTACTACTACTAATAATAATAATAATAAGTGGCAATGGCCAAACTCTCATCTTCTGACAATTAATCCAAGACAGAGGACAGATTTTAAGAAGGTATGCAGCTGGTCCAGCCTGACATTGAAGGTTTTCAACTATCTAACTCCCCTTATTCGCAGTTATGTTTTATAAACAGGTAGAACATATTATACAGCCATTACTTGATTCAAACACTAAATATGAGCTCCTAAAACTAGTTTCCTCTGTGTATATAATAAAAGTCTCGAAACTAAATGTGCCTGTGATGCAGTGAATTCTTGGAAACGTGCTTGATTCAGGACAGTTTCCGGAGGATATCAAGGAAGAGATTATAAACGCCTCTAATAAGACTGTTATTCAGCCAGCTAACAGAGAATGCACTAAATAAAATAAAAACAAATGGGAAAATGCAGACAGTAGTGAAGCAGATGTTACATACCCCTGTCTGTCTGTCAGAATTTCATGAGTTTCTGAACTCCCATAAGGATCTTCTTTAGAAAGGAAGACATATTCAGCAGTAAAAACAGGACAAGAAGCAGCAATAAAGTAAATTCAAGAAACAATTTCAGTTGTCTTTTTTTGGAACCAAGTAAATTTTGTACTCTGCTCTGGACTAGGAGCAATAAAAAAAATTACAGAACTAGTTTCAGTCATTTTATTTTAGAGTCAAGTAAATTCTGTACACTCCCCATTCGTTTCCATGTATTAGGAGTTTTTTTACAGTACAGCAATTGTCAACATATCAGTTCACAGTTGGGGAGGGGGTTTGTACATGTCATTTCTAGGGGGTGTACAATGGAGCTATTTGCCATTTACCATATAGAATTAAGACTATGATACTAACAAGCCTCACCATGTAGTACTGGTAGTACCCTAGAAAGAACAGGGTGAAAGTGACAATCACACTAGGTGCTGTCTTGTCAATGGTACAATTCGCACTAAATAAATAAAAAATATATATTTTTAAAAATATCTTGTTTTCTCTTTAATGGAAGCAGAAGAAATTCCAAAAATCATTGTACATGGACATCCAAGACACTCCAGCATACCTCCTCCCCCCTTTTCATGTCATCTTGCATGGGCCCTGCCCCAAAAGATTTATGATTGGCTATGCATGTTCATGGGATGGTACAGAGAAGGCAGTTACGGGGATTTATCTTTTGCACCTACAGCAAGTGGTTTACTTATTTGTTTTGTCTTTGGTGGCATTGGATTATTAATCACTCACTATGGGTAAGCTAGCTAAAATTTTAATTTAGAATAAAAAAGGCTTTGTACCTTGTTTTTTTTTTTTTTAATTTAGTGGCTCAGTCAGTGAGGAAAGGATGACTTGGACACTTGGTCACCACTCAACCTGGCTAGGACTTTAACAATCAAAACTCAAACCAGTTTTTTTTTGTACATGGGACCAGCCTGTAAGACGAATGACTTTGGCAGGGCAGAAAAGCTCAACTGGACAAGGAAGGAGTAAGTGCGTGTGTGTGTGTGGGGGGGGGGGTAACAATGAATGAATAATTGCATACTGTACTATCCCCTGCATACTTGCTTTGTCGAATGTGAATGGGAGTCCCATGAACAACAAGAAACAACCAAAAATAGGGACAGCTTTTAAATATTGCTCTTATAAATTTAGAAGTAAGTTGCTGGAGTAACAGGTTGGGTTACCATTTTGTTAACATGCATTTCCTAAATAAGGAAGTCTGAAACTTACAGGTCTGTCACCAATGATGATGTCAGTGGTGGACAGATTTTAAACATTGCTTTCTTATAAACCTAGAAGGTTGTTACAATAACATGTTTTGTGTTAGTGTGCATTTTCTGAATTTCAGGAAGTCTGAAACTTAAAATTATTTAGTGACCTTGATCAATAATGGTGATAGAACAAAGGCCAAAAATAGGGAATGATTTTAACTCTTGCTCTCATAAACTTAGTTGCAGAATAACAAGTTTTATGTTGGTGTGCATTTTCAGAAGGATAGGAAAATCTGAAACATAAATGTCTTTCATTATTTAGTTACTTCAATCAATAATGGTGGTTGTTCAAAGGCCAAAAATAGGACATTTTAAACATTTCTCATAAAAAAATTAGAAAGGTGTTAGAATAACAGGTTTTGTATTAGCATTCAATTTCTAAAAGACGGGAAGTCAGAAACTCAAAAATGTAATTATTTAGTGACTTCAGTCATTAATGATGGTGGGACAAAGGCCAAAAAATAGGACATATTTTAAATACTGCTCTTATAAACTTAGAGGCAGCTAGAATGTCAGGTTTTGTGCTAGCATGCATTTTCTGAAGGAATGAATGAAGCTTTATTACTTGAGCTCAATGATTTGTTGTGCTTAATTAGGAACTGTTTGTTATTGGTTGAAATTATTGTAGGTTTTCTTTATATGTGATGTGGTTATTCTGATTTTTTATGGTCTGAAGAAGCACCTTATGGTGTGACAGCACTTACCTTTTGTCATTTTATCATTGTCATTAAAGTAGTGTTTCTATATTTGACTTGTGCCATTTTTATATATTTGATTCCTGCCATGTTTCTGTTGCAGTTACTTTCTGCAATTTTTACGTTTGGTTTTGTTTCTGACACAGTTAATTCCTCATGGGGACCTTTTCTACTTTGTCTAATATTTTAAGTGTCCCTAAATGGCCCCTGTCTGATTATTATTTCTGGATTTGTTTACCTATAAGTAAATCCAGACCAGAGTCTGGATATCAATTATGTGGTGAACTGGTGTGTCAAATTAAAATGTAATGCATAAATGCAGGTTGGCTTTGCACACAAATAAATTACCTTTTTTGGAAAAACTGGTGGTGAATTGCACTTAATAAATAATAATAATTATTTAGAATTTATTTATTTATTTAATTTATTTATTTATATAATTATAATAGACTTCTTGACTTCAGAAAAAAAATGTATATTAATTTAAATTCTCTTATTCTGTCAATGACTCAAGTTAACAACATTCTCTTATTCTGTCAATGACTCAATTTAACAGTAGTGCATTATATCTGGATTTGTCCTGGATTCTGATGAGAAGTGGTAACTGATTTGTAAGGAGTGGCACAGAGGACAAATTGTGGGATATCCTCCTCCCAATGTTGCCAATACTAGTTATTGTTGTTTCTCTATAGGGCAGATAGGGACTTTGTTGGCTTTTTATTGGGGGGGGGGGTAGATATGAGTTCTTAATTCATCAAGGCTGTTTTTATCTATTGTTACTTGATTATTTCTACTGACTGGACTTTTAATTAATGCAACTCTGTTTTATTGGGGGTGGTCAGAAGAAGAAAGAGATATGGGTTCTTAATTCAGCAAGGCTGTTTTATCTATTATTAGTTGATTATTGTTTTAACTGATTAGACTTGATCTTTTAATGAATGCTAAACTGTTTAATGGGTGTAGAAAAATATGAGTTCTTCATTCATCAAGGTTATTTTTATCTGTTAGTCGATAGACTTTCAATCAATGCTCCACTGTTTTATGGGGGGCATTAGCTCTTAATTATCGAGGCTGTTTTTATTTATAAGTTGTTAGACTTTTAATCAATGTTACACTTTTTTATGGGATGGGGAATTAGTTTTTAATTCATTAAGGCTGTTTTTATCTATTATTATAAGTTGAATGAATGAATGAATGCTATTTCCATAAGGATTTACTGAGAATGGTTTTGTTGTAAGATTATTGTATATTTGTTTTATTCTAATGTACGTTAATTATTTTCTGTTTGCATTGGTTCCTTCCTGGATGCAGTTTGTATTGTAGAGTTTTTCCTCTGATGATGTGTTGAACAGTACTTGTATATATCACAGTGGATCACAGGGAGGGGAGGCAGTAAATTCAGAATAAGAATATCAACAATTTTCTTCACATGGAAGGAAGGACTTTCAGGGAATGCCATGCATGAATGCATAATGTGCTGATGCTCATTCATTGCTTAATTGCTCATTAGTAATGTACATCAGAGAAACTGTGTCTTGGTCTCTTATTTATTTATTTTTTTGTGAAAAGCTGTTGTCAAAGTGTTTTTTTATCCCTGTTCAAAACAAACAAACAAAAAATTCTCTTCAGACAGGGGTGGGGGAGACACACCAAATGAGGGTCTCACCTTGGGATCAAAATGGTCTAGCTACTCCTCTGAGTACTAAGTTTGAGTCCTCCATTCTCCAGTTTGAAATTGTATGACATTTAACAAGTCATTTAACCAGAAAGTGATCCCAGAATGCTTTTGAAAGGAGAACATTTTACCTGATAGGCTTACCTAGTTAAAAGAAAAAGTCAAAAGCTTATTCTAGGACTCATATCTTTTAGTCCCTTTAAAAATTACTCATGGTCCTAAAACAGCACCAAAGGACCAAGGATTTTTCAAGGTTCTTTGTGGTACCTAAAAATACAGATGGAGGCCATTGCTGGATCTGTTCAGCATTGACAAGTTTAGGAAAGGAAAGGAAAGAATTTCTGCATCTGACCCAAAAGAATTGGGTTCCTTTGACAGAGCAGAATTCATACATGCAGCTCACGATACCATGGATGCTTACCTAGATTATCCCAGTTTACCATTCTGAGAATAAATCTATAAGGTTCCAGTTTGGTCAGTTTCATTTCTGTCTGGTCTTTGGCCTGTCTTATGAGTTTGCATACTCAATGATTAAATGCATTTAAGAGTTTTCCATTCCTAGGTTTGCATTTACTAACCCAACCGCTTACCCAAACAGAGTATAACCTGGTAACCTGGCAGCATTAACACTGTTGACCTAGTTTGTAGGGATTACAGCAAACTTGGAAAATCCTTTACCATTTCATACTGAGAAATTCAGCTTGTGGTGCTATTTCTAGGGTCATCAACCACTGAATTATTTTACTCCAGGAGAAAGTAAAACATATTTCAGAATTTCATACTGAGAAATTCAGCTTGTGGTGCTATTTCTAGGGTCATCAACCACTGCATTATTTTACTCCTGGAGAAAGTAAAACATATTTCAGAATTTATGGGCCACACATTTTATCTTATCATTAGCTTACTTTCCTGTTCTGTGCCAGACCCTTGGTTTCATATGGCTTTATATGAGCCTTTCCCACTGGGCACTTCTCATAATTCTCAGCTGAACAGACTTTTGTAGATGGTCGCAGATTTTGCATCATATTTTTGCCCAGTCCCCCATCCAAGTTGATTTTCTAGTCAGTAACTGCCAGGCATATTCGTTTCATACTTCTTATTGTTCATAAATGCACGTAGAAGCAAACAAGCTGTTCTATTAACTTTTTAAGTAAATTATAGAAATATTTAAATATTCTCACTGATTTTGGGCCCTTGTCCCCATTATATTTTGTTTTGTCAAGATTTCTTAAGAAGGTAAGTTAAGAGGTATAGCTACGCTATAGATGGGCCTCATCTAGGGCTACCTGTCCCTGTTGTTTATGCATGACAGTCTGTATGTTGGCAGGTATATCCTGAGAAAAACAAGCAAAACACAAAAATGACAAATGCCCTGAGATTTTAGTACAAAAAAATTCTAAGTTTACAATAATAGTTGCATAAAATACCTATTTTGTACCCAAAACATCTTAATATTATATGAAACAACAGGAACAACTACAATACAAATGTGAGCTTTTATTTTGGTTAGGAAGTGAAGTCTAATTTGCTGCAGTGACTGTAAATACGACTTGCCCTGCAAACTCTTGCATTTCCATAGAAAGTGTTCCACTTTGGATATTTGAAAATGTGGCAACCTTAGCCTCATATTCAAGTTAGATATCCAAGTTATCAAAACATAGATAAGTAAATAAATATGGTGAGCCTTTTTGTAGCTGTGAAGCAAAACCTCAGGGGTTCACATCCTCATGCATTCTGAAGGTACCCATTCCAAGACTCTAAATAGGGAAGTCACTGAAGCACCCAAATTATGGAAACAAGTTACAGGTTCCATGAAATATCTCTTTCAGGAACTGACAGTAACTGCACCGACATTTTTATGAACAGTGCTTCACAATATGATTCTGAGAATGGCTTTTTCACTTTCTGAGAAAGCTCAGACTCTTACAAAAATGCTTCAGTCTATGCTTAGGAAGCACTGGCTCTAAGGATTTACTGGTAGCAGTTACCAGAGGGACACTCTGACTTTATGTGGATATGAAAGAAATGAGGGTGTTAACTTTGACTGTGATAGCACTGCATACAACTCTTCTTTCAGGTATAGCTTTCAAAGAAATGCAAACAATTATGACAGTGATGGGAAACAGAACAGCATGCCATTGGTGACATGTGACACTATCCTAGTACATACGAGGGCACATGCCCTGGTTACAAATATTATGCCCTGGTTGGTGCACCGATAACAGCATCAGTTTGACACCAGTTGCGAAGTAATTAACAGCTTATTTAATTGTCTTTGTCATCTTTAGGGAAAGAATGCAGTATATGACACAGTACATCAGAAGTCAACTACTAAATATTAAGTATGTAGTTGTTTTGTTTCAGTATCTGGCTTATTATTTTGTGGTATGCAGGATAAAGATGTAAACAAGTGAGCTTTTAAAGCACTGCTGTTTCTGCCTGGCAATGGGATAAGAGACAGATTCTGAGAGAGAGAGAGAGAGAGAGAGAGAGAGAGAGAGAGAGTGTGTGTGTGTGTGTGTGTGTGTGTGTGTGTGTGTGTGTGTGTGTGTGTGTGTGTGTGTGTGTGTGTGTGTGTGTGTGTGTATTTAGACTGTAAGGCACCCAGCTGTAAATTATGATTTTATATTTGTTTTCAGGAGAGGGGCACCTGTTTGAATGGCAAGTGTAGAAATATCTGTGTTGCAGTTGCAGTTATCTGGCAAAAGTTGCATGGAATAACTAGCACTTGTCTGTTTATTAATGGCCTGGAATGTGCTTAACATCTCTTCTTGTGCACCTGTTTGCCAGACAAGCACCACTCCTGCAGCATCTGCCACTTCTGGATGAAATTACTGAGGCCCTGCAGCTCACAGAAAAGCAGTGAAAGAAAAGGACAACTTTCGTTGTTTATAGATGTCAAGAAACACATTTTAATACTTTAAGCTTGCATAAGTGAACATTTAGTGTTTCTGTTGAAATTCTGTGTAATGCAATACAGTAAGAAAAAAGAAATTGGCTTCAGAATTTATAAGAACAAAGCATCTGTTTTGTTTTTTGCTCAATAGAGGTTCAGATAAAAAGTGCTTTATCAGCAGTTTATGCTTTCAGAGAACTTGAGGCAAGGTAAGGTGTGGTTATTTTGCAACCTAGACATGCTTTAGACAGACTTACAGACTGCTGACTTCAGCAGAAGAGATTGCTGATATGCAGAGGCCTGTATGTTTACAAAGAAATGCAAACTGTTTCATCAGGGGAATTAAAAATTCTGATACAAATATATAGCTGGGGAGGAACTTCTAAAAGCAAAACAAGAAGCCAGACAGGTATTCTCTTCTATCAAGGTAAGTAAAGTAAGTGAAAAGGTAATGAAAAGGATGGAGGAAAACAAGAGGTCCAAGGCATGGCATTACAGTCAGGAGCTAGGCATGTGTTATAACCCTGTACATGAAAGTGAAACGAACATGTGCTGATTACAAATTAGAACTGATAGCTTATTCAGCAGAAAGAAAAGAGGACACCTATTCACCATGTCTATATTTTTGTGAATATAATTAGCCACTGCAATACTTTTTAACATAAAAATGAGGCAGCGTATAAAAAACACAAAACAACAAGCTCACATTGGTGGATTTTAAACATGTTTGATTCATGTAGATTGTTGGATTTTTTTCTGTTTAACCATTAATGAACTGATTTATCCTTGTATTTGCCTCTTTGAAGTTGTTAAACTGCCTTTTTTATTTGTTTTTTAGCATACTTGCCTTTGATACTGAATGATCAGAAGGCTGTGGGTTCGACTTCTACACCATGTAGTTGGATTAATTTTCCAGTGTTGACACTGCAGTGCAGCATAAGGGGGAGTGGGACTAAATTGTGGCCCCATTTGCATGAGTAGGTGGTAGCTCAGTTGGATATAAATCATCCCACAGCACTTATCAAAAAGAGTAGGGTAAGTTCTCCAGTGCCCTGGCCAAATTTCCCCTAATCAGTATAAGTATCATCTCAGATTTCCTGCCCTGAAAGGAGGCGATTGGCCTAGTGGGGCAGACCTGGTCCAAAGTGTAAGTAAACTATTTTCCTAATCTGCTAGCAATATATATATATATATATATATATATATATATATATATATCGGATCAGTACTGATCCCCGACGGCATTTTCTGCCAAAGCAGAAATCAACGAACATACTTAACCGAAAGTGCTGTTCACCGAAGCAGCACTTTTGGATACGTCTGACCTTGTTGTGAAAATATTAAAGTAGGAGGGGTGTGGGGGGCACAGCCCCCCACGTGCAGTGCCCCCCACACCCCCCTACTTTAATATTCTCACTCCGAGGTCGCACTACAGTGGGGAAAAGATCATTTTCCCTTATCTGCACCGTAGTGAGACTGGCACAACGAGCATACTTATCCAAAAGTGCTGCTTCGATGAACAGCACTTTCGGTTAAGTATGTTCATTGATTTCTGCTTAAATCTAAAATCTGGGGGTAGATTTATTGTTTTTTTTTTTTTTTTGTAACACACTTTAACAAAAGCGCTTTCATTAAACTGTGTTCGGTTATTGTGGATTCGGGATGTTGAAGTTTCGTTCAACAGTCCTAGATCCATGTATATATATATATATATATATATATATATATATATATATATGCAGTTCAGAGAAAAATTCATTTATACATCTCATTTTAGTTTATGCCATGACTTTTCACAAAAAGTGTCTTTTTTTCTGTTGAAATGATCTTATGAATTATGTTAATGTTCTCAATATATTTCAGCTGTATGCCCTACTTCTTCCAGCTTTTATTTGGGGAATATCTAATATTAAAGATTACCTGTTTCTTAAAAGGATTTGATGTAGATCAAGTATCTTTGAATCAGTCACCCTCGGAGACATCGCTACACTGCCTGTGTCTGTTCACTTAAGACAATAGTTACACAAGCAATAATGCCCGACAGGGTGTGTGTTAATGTGTAATTAACGCCCACCCAGGGGTGTTATGAGGCCGACACCCTGGAGGGAATTATGTGCTTAGAGAATGGTCTCTCTGTAAAATGTTTGTGTTTTACTTATTTTTTTTAAGTACTATATATTTTTTTTATATATTTTTGATGTAAAATAGTTCCTCAGTCTAATGTTTCAAACTTGCTGTAGTATATATTAATGGCGTTGGAGGAAGCATTTTACATCAAAAATGTATTAAAACATATGTTATGGTAAGAGGTCAAGAGCATACCTCTCAACCTCTTCGAACAAGAAATCTGGGCAAATCCATAAATAATCGGGGAGCCAAAGGCCTAAAATAAGAACAAATTTTAAATATTGCTTTTATAAACATAGACAGTTGATAGAATAAGAGGTTTTGCATTAGCATGCATGTTCTGAAGGGAATTAAGTCTAAAATTCAAATGCCTGTCATTATTTTCTGACTTCAGTTCTCAACGCTTTGCCAGCCATTTAGCAGAAAACCAAAATTTTATGAGGACCATACCAGAAATATGAGACAGAAATCTGGACATTCTGCAAAAATCTGTACAGTTGAGAGATATATCGAGAGGTATGCAGACCTCTTAACTGCTGCTACTGCTGCCAGGGATCGCTCAGACCTCTTAACTGCTGCTACTGCTGCCAGGGATCGGTCAGACCTCTTAACTGCTGCTACTGCTGCCAGGGATCGCTCAGACCTCTTAACTGCTGCTACTGCTGCCAGGGATCGCTCAGACCTCTTAACTGCTGCTACTGCTGCCAGGGAAGGCTCTCATTTTTTACTCTCTCTGTCTCTCTCACTCACACAGTCACTTCTGCTTTCATGCACTCATATACTCTCACTCACAAACATACACAAACACACACACACATGTTTTTTCTTTTTTACTTTACACTCACTAAACAGCAAAAGCACTGCTTAACGAGTGCAAAATAACTGCTCGATCAATCTCACTGTTCACTCTCTTTCTCTCATACACTGATACACACATACAGTCTCTTCTGCCTTCACACACATACATATGCACACAGTCTCTGCTGCTTTCATGCATGCATTCACTCGCACATGCAGACAGAAACATAACCACACATACACATACAGACACACATATACACTTTTTTTTTGTTTTTTGTTTATTTTTTTTACACTGGCTAAACAGCAAAAGCGATGCATAGCGAGTGTAACATAACAGCTCAATCGATCTCGCTTTCACTCACATGCATGCATACACTCATACACACAGACATAAACACACACACACTTTTTTTTTTTTTACATTTTACACTCGCTAAACAGCAGAAGCGCTGCTTAGAGAGCATAAAATAATGGTGGCAGTTAGTTTTTTCTGTCCAAGCTGCATGACAGCTTGATATGGTGCCGTGAAACAGTGGACTCATTTTTAATCAGGCATTACTTCTACATTAATACCCTGCTGGAGAACGCTCATTCTCCACTCGGGGTGCTGATGTAATGTCTGCCCATTCTCTAAATAACATTAATTATTCTTAAGATTCTCATCCATGATTTATGCATTGAATTGACAACTTCCCTCTTTTTTTGGTGAAACCCCTCCATATACACTTGAATGAATCTCCTGGCTGTCTTCCCTTCCCATGTGGCCTCCAGATGGTCTTTTAATTTAACTGTTGTCTTTGAGTCGCATTCTACAATTTTGTACTATGCCCCTTGTCTTTTATTAAACCACTTATGTGATTTTGCAGCTCTTCATATAAAACTTAACAGCTTTTTGACTACAACTGAAGTGACCTTGAGTTTCTGCTGAACTTATTTAAATGTGTCATTTGTGAATATGTTATTTATTAAAGTAACAGCAGCAGCAGTAAATTCCTAGGCAGACAGTACCTCTCATGTGTTCAGATTTTTCTTAATGTTTAGATTTTTGCCTCATATTTTTTTCATCTGTTCCTCATAAAGTCTGTGGATTTCTGGCAAATCATCAATGGCTGAGGTCACTAAATAATGACAGACATTTGAGTTTCAGACTTTATAGCCTACAGAAATGCATGATAGCACAAAAGCTGTTGTTCAAGCAACTTAATATATAAAATCTATCCTTATTTTGGGGCCTCTGCCCCCCCCCCCCCCATAATGTTTGTTTTTGTCCATATTTCTTGCACTAAGAAGTTGAGAGGTATAGATATGAGAATGGAAACTGGATTACAAAGTCACATCTTAAATGAAGCAGGGAGTTGTTTAACTAGATGTCTTATTTGACTTAATAGAAAAGATTCTATTAGTGGTTAGCTCCCCCCCCCCCATTTCTGCTCAGTTCTCAAAGCATTGGAGAATTCAAGGTACCTGTACATGACAACTTTCAGAGTTGTCATATTGTTCATTCAAGGTCCATCTTTCTACATTCTCTACTTAAATCCTTCTCATTTCACAAATGTTAAAGGCCGAGGTAAAGATTTCCTAGAAGAAGTTTATACTTGAGACTTTTTAAGATACACTATGTCTTATTCCACAACTGAGCATGATTCTCTGCAGAATTAAAAGTTCTTTTATGGAAGACAATCTCCTTGGTGGCAATAACGTTTTTTTAGAAAGACTTCTTAGCTACAGAGCTTGTTTCACAGCAGGCCTTATACAATCTTTGAAAACAAAGGCATTGTTCATGTTTAAAGCAATTTCAGATGTGTCTCTAACGTAGTATATATAGCCACCATTCTTCTTCTGACAGCATTAAAGCAAGCTGAAAGGACTGTTTTAGGCATTAGTGCACAAAGTCAGCTTAAGTACTATGTGAACAGGATAAAAGACTTTGTCATAGTAGCTTGTTATTGTATCACCTGCTGCTATTTGAACATCTGGAAACTGGTAGCCTTGCCAGCTATTTTACCGACAGTGTGCAGCCAGACCAGTATTTGCAGCCTTGTGCTATTGTATAACTGTCTGCGCTGGTTTTGAGTCATTTACCTATGAGCCATTGAAGACACCTTTTTCAGCTCACATTTTACCAAATATAAAATTTTGAAAGTGGTGAGTCTGAAAACCAATACAGATAAAAAATATATATTTGCAGAAGGGCAAGCACCCCCCCCCCCACATCCCCCAAAATTATATATACCAACTCCACTGTCGTAGTGGAGGAAAATAGAAAAGAACAGAGAATCCACTGTCTGCTTGCACAGTACAATACACTGAGGTGAACCCCACAGTGACATAACATCCTTACACTAAAGACACACCACAGATGTGCCAGTAATGAGATGTAGGCTAGCATGTTGAGTCAGTTAATGCACTTTTGGCTATGTCACTCACTGTGATTACCCAGTGTACACTTAGATTTCTCAGCAGCACATAAAGAACTGCTGGCTTAAAGTGGCCTTCACAGCGTTCACTATTTCACTGTGGTCTATGGCCAGTGGCTGTAATAGCATTTCTACTACTTATGGTGAGAGTATTACTCTTTCTCTTGATATTAGTCCTGTCAATAAATAATTGTGCGTCTACAACTAATGTGATGGTATTGTGAGATGATGGGACAACTTTCCACACCTCTGCTGTTTCATCCTGAGTGCAGAAGGTTTGAGTCACCTCCTTTTTCACTAAGTTTGGCATCTGAACCCATTAACAAGTCTAGTCCATCATAACTTAGTCATAAATGACAGGATACTCCTTGAAGCTGCAACAGTGAAAGTGACCCATGAATCTTTACAGTAGATTATGACAGAGATACACCTGGCCAAAATCATGTGTGGATCATTTTTAAAGAATTAAAATGTATGCATTAAAATACAGGTAACCTCATTAATACCTTGAAATACCTAGAGTCTTGGCTCAGCACCTGTAACCAAGATGTATTTCCCTAACCTAAATCTTAACTTAAGATTATTCTTTCCCATTTGCCCTTGTAAATGGAGATTACTGTTTCAGTAAAGACAAACCAGGTCTTATAATTGTTGGTGATGGAAAGGAAGGAATGCTGGTGCTGGGTAAATGTTTTCTCCGTGCCCTCTTATAAGGCCTGTTAATAACATTGATGAGAAGCTTTAGAAATACTTAATCAATGAGGCTGCTAAGTCAGAGTCATGAGTATCTACTTCCAGCCTCCAATTTCATCATCAAAATTGGCATATTAGTGAGTGAAGTGCAGCTCTATAGTAACAAAAGAAATTCTTAAAATCCAGGGTGATGTAACTCCACAGTAATTATTTGCAGGCACAGAATATATACAAGACAGAAAGAAGCCTTGTTCAGCTTAGCGCTGATCTCCCACATGCATATCTCACTGTGGAGAACCATTCTCTGACCGAATGGCTCCTTACATATTTCCCTTGCAAAGATGTACATTCTGAAATATTTCTCCTACATACTCAGTAATTACTGACCGAGCTATACCATCCTTAAGTGTGTACAGCTTCCACCAGCCCTTGTGTTTTCCTGGCCAGATCAAGTTTGCTCCTGAGTTACTTATTTCCACCCTGGTCACAGTTAAGGACAAACACTCCCTTCTCAGGTGGAAGGCCTACAGAAGGCTGAAGCTACAAAACAGTGGCAATGAGACTTAATAATAAGAACTGCGGCATGGGGATTATCTGTAACATGAATACAAAGTAAGTGGTGCATGTGCAGACGAAGATGCCTACCTCCTGCCCTAAAATGAGTTGCAAGCTTTACTTAAGAACAACTTGATTCTCTCCTCCAAGGAGGTACACCTTTCACAGCTGTCGAATTGCAAGAGGCAGCAAGGGTTAGGGAAACGTCACTGTTAACGTGCATGCTGGCATTATCACCAATGATGAGTATGAACATATCAGCAAAATGACTATAAATGTCAGTTACAGTACTGTCATCACTCAGTTCTATCATGCAAGACGCTAAACTAAACCGCCCTCCTTCTTGCTTGGGTAGAATCACAAGGACAGACGTCAGGAAATTACTTCAGTCTCAGTCAGACTTTGGTAGGCTAGTGCTAAAATACAGCACCCTTCTTTTGTTACACTCTGCACAGATGTGATTCCTATACCAGTCAGATACACTAACGCTGCCATTGTACCGCCATGCTGCTTTTGGCACCTTCCTCTTATGCCTTTGAATAATCCATAGTACTCATTATCCAGGGGAAACCTTCTCCCATTACTCCCTTTGAGAAGAACAGCACCTGCAGCATTACAATGTATTGCTTTGATATGGCATGCCTTACAGGGGTGCACCACATTGACTCCTGAATATGTCACTTAATCCACTCAATTTAGTGAAATTTAAATTCACGTAGAACATAAAGG
Source organism: Protopterus annectens (assembly GCF_019279795.1). Lineage (NCBI taxonomy): Eukaryota > Metazoa > Chordata > Ceratodontiformes > Protopteridae > Protopterus > Protopterus annectens. Next base: position 1,021,373,486 of record NC_056743.1, read on the forward strand.
CATACATATGCAACATAAATGCTGTATGAAAGCTACATTGTGCATGCTCATATCTAGTGGAGATATAAAAAAAGATACATTTGTACATTTATGCAAAATAGGGGGCAGGTAACAGAAGACAGGTGCACAGCCCCCACCCTCCAATACAGGAGCAAAGTAGAAGTGACCAGGCAGTGTGGCCTGGGAAGGAGTGGGGGCTACAGACAGCTGTAATTCTTTCTAAGCAGTTGTCGCAGCACTGCACCTCTATTGTTTAAATCAAGAGTCAGGCTGAGTATGATACTGTGGAATGTTCACTTACATTCCCCTATATCCTACCCTTCTGCATGGAGCAAACAGGTGTACATTCTTTATGCTTTCCCACTAGTGCAAGCAAGACAGGAGTTATATGAATGGGATACTCATATCCTTCTGGTGCTAGCATGGAGAAATGAGAATATGAGTCTTAATTAATGTACTCCAAGCAAATATTATTCATGAAACCTGACACAAACTTAAATTATTACGTAGTAATGCAAACTTTCTGTGCAAAATACAACACTACATTGGATTAGTCTGTCCATCTAGACAACAAACAAATAAATAAATGCAAATATCTCTACTTTTATGTATGTTCATGCAAGTACATTATCCTTCTAATCCATAATAATTTTGTTTGCACAAACTTATTAAAATTAATTTTGATATATGCCTATTTAACATGTAAGTGCAATTTTGCCATAGTTAAAATGAGTCTATGGTGCTCAACTCAGTCAAGTATATATATATATATATATATATATATATATATATATATATATATATATATATGTGTGTGTGTGTGTGTGTGTGTGTGTGTGCGCGCGCGTGTGTATAAGCACAAGTAAATAAGTACATCACCCCAGCCTGAGAGATATAATACTGACAATGCCCAATTGCACTGCTTTCATTATTGTCAAACTTCACTTTTCAGATTCACTTTTCCTGTTGTGGCTTCATAACTTCATAATAAGTATATTGCTTCACACATTTATCTTACAGACTGGACATTTGTAGCACATTAATAAAGTTGTATTCTGACATGGTCCCTCTAGACAGCTGAGCAGTCTGATATAAAACCACACAAAAGTTCCTTTCTCCCAGGTGAGACGACTGTATTAGAAGACGCTAGAAGCAGTAAATGTAGCTCATTTAGGAATACTAATGGAGAAGAGCAACCTTTCTTGAGCTGATATATTTAGAGAAAATCTAACCAACACACCTTTTAAAGTCATACTGTCTTGTGGAATCCCATATCAGGCGATCACAATTTGCTGAAGAGAACTTAATGAATTAGTACGTTGCTGAATCTGATACCTGCACTTGGCTTTATCTTGTTTTCTAGGGCAAGCATCCATGCATTCCCCATGTTGAGGGCTACATTTCCCACACACTTGTCACTTAAGTATTAATTACAACTATAATGCTTTACATCCTCATGAAAGAAAGAACATATACAGTGTTCCCTCCTTCAACTTCAATTCCCATACTCATTGTGTATGGACTGGTGGCACGGTGGTGGTGCTGCGGTAGCGTTGTTGCCTCACAGTTAGACGTTGCCCATTCAATTCTCAGTTAGAGCATCTTCTGTGTGTCGACATGCATGAACGGGCGTTCCTTCATTGAAGGTTGTGCGTTAGGCCCGGCAAGCCAGCACGTGAAACTCTACTGCCAATCATTAGCGGACTGGAGTTCCACTGTGGCGACCCCTAACCGGGAAAAGCCGAAAGACACAAACAATAGAGGTATATAAAAAATAAATAAATACAATTCCCTAGCTTTCTTTACATTCATCAGGCTCCACTACTGATATTGCTGAAGACTTAATGAGGCTTATAGCCAGCATTAGAAATTACCTTTTTATATTTCAGAACTGATTAGAAACTCTCTATGGATCAGTGTTCACATCTCACCACACAGTTATTTGGACTGGCACAACTAATTATGCTACCTACCAGGACAATCAAAATCTCTGTGACAGAGGAAGCGCACTTGACTAGATTCTTGTATCTGCATGCAGCAGTATTACAACAGACACAATCTGTGGTCACATTCCTACATTTGTAACTTGGTGTCGGGGGAAAAAAATTCAAAAAAAAACATCTCACTGCTCCTTCTGATGAAGCCTCAGGAAATTCGTTATTAGTATATTCAGCCTTATACTCTGCTGTCAGGAGTGGACTCTTTTACTCACACTTACTCCTGACTGCAATTAAATGTTTCAGCTCTTTCTCCTGAAAGTCAGCATTGTCAAACCTACGTTCTTGCCATGAATCACCCCAGAAATGAAGGCACTTTTTACATCCCGCCAGACCAAAACAATTCATTTTTTTTCAGCTGAATTCCACAGAAATAGCTGAACAATTTGGTACTAATTTCGATAGTGTAATACTTAAATACATACTCATCAATTCAACCACAAATCAGTAGAGTTTTATAGATATTCCTTTTGTTAACTTGATTAATCATAACTAAACCATTGACAATACAAACAGCTGATAAATAAATACACAAAAATATAACAAACACGTAAGCAAAGTAACACCTTCAGAAAATATTTTTGCAAGGGGGAGTGCTGCACACCCCAGCACAGAAGCTTTGCCTCCATATCACATATCTATATAGATACTAATTTGCACAAGGTTGGAATAAAGAGAAAAGCTTGTTTCACTTACTTTTTATTTTCTTCTCTTTGTCTGAATCACCTGACCTCACAATTTGTAGGAATACAAAGACAAAGAACCTTCAACAAATCAGGACCGATGAAATGAGACATTAGCAGTCCTCTTTTTGTTATAACAAGAATGGCTAATCAAGTCTTGACAAAATGAGACTTGATAAATAATGCAACTCCACCTGTAACCTGTAAAATGTCTGTGCTCCCTTCATCCGAGAATTTTACTGATGCTTAAGTCATACTGGCTACAGATTTCCTACCACTTTGTATTTTTTTAAAGCAGGGTGCTCCATTCATCTCATGTCCCATCTCTCTCCTGATTAACCGATATGCACCTGAACATGTCCCCCGACTTTGAAAGCCAGCAATAGTAATCCCTTTACATAAGGGTAGTTCTTCATCTGAACGCAATAACTTTTCGACTGCTGGTCTTCTTCCCCTTTTGACTTTTTGGGAAACATATACACTTGTTTATCATTATATTCACATTCACAAGTTACTGTTAGACTAGCCCTAGATTTGTGATGTAGAGGAATGGAGTCTAACTACAACCCAGTCATTCCAAGTTCAGCTGCTGGCTCAGTCACTGGAAGAACTGGCTTTTTGTTGACTTGCCCATGCTAAAAGAGAAAAAAAGGGGTTCTGCCCATGACTGGACACATCCTTCATAATGGGGATGTTGCCAAGATCATGAATCAGATTGTTGCAAACATTTCAGCATGGGGGAGGGTATGATGGTAATTGATGTTACATGCAATGATGCACATGATGTCAGTAAGCTCCATCCAGTTATAGCTTACAAAAGTCCACTGTCATGCGAAACAACAGATGTGGCAATGCTGGCTGCTCCATTCACACCTACTTCCCATTCCTGACCTAGAAATGCTGTGGTCCCAACCCCAAAGGATAGTTCTGGGGACATTAAGGTAAAAACAAGTATAGTTGCAGCCCCAGAGAGCACCTGATGGTCACTAGAAGGGCACACAAAGGGGGTGTGCTAATCCCTTCAGCTGTTCCACAGGGCTGCATGTCTGGTCCATTTCTATTTTACATCTTTGTGAATTGTTGTTGTTGTTGTTGTGTCTTTCGGCTTTTCCCGGTTAGGGGTCGCCACAGCGGAACTCCGGTCCGCTAATGATTGGCAGTAGAGTTTTACGTGCTGGCTTGCCGGGCCTAACGCACAACCTTCAACGAAGGAACGCCCATTTACACATGTCGCTACACAGAAGACGCTCTAACTGAGAATCGAACGGGCAACGTTTTACATCTTTGTGAATAACATGCAGAAATATTGTGGTTCTTCTAGGTTAACCCAGTTTGCTGACATCTTAACACTGCTGAGTTTAGGCCCCTGTTTATATACTGTATAGTTAACTCTTCAGCATGAATTTAACTCTGTTTAAGCCTGGTTGTTAAACTTCAGTATTAAATACAAATCTTTATTTTACCTGATTGGAATATATTCCTAGGTTCATAGATTCAGCTATCAACTGGCCTTCAAGAAGCCTGATTGCTATATTGCTATAACCACGTCAATATATCAACTTACCATATATATATTTTTGCAAGTCACTTGGTTGACAATAGTTAATGCAAAGCAAGTGAATTGTATGTTTTGTGCAAAATGAAATTTGTGAAAAGGCTGTATTGCGTGACTTCCAGTTGGTCAGCAAAGGTAAGCAGTGGGACTGCGAGTTTGAGTGCTTTAAGGTTAGGATAAGAGTTAGGTAAGGTGATAGATTTAGAGTGTGTGGGGGACATTTTAGGTTTGGATTAAGGGTTAGGTAAGAGAGCTTTAGTGTGCATGTGGGTGTGTGGTGAGTGTCTCAGCTGTCTTGTGAAGTGATTGTGTTATGGAAAGAGCTTTTTTAAGGCAAGCTGCATATCAGAGTTAGGGGCAGGGCTAAGATTAGGGTTAGTACACAATACAAAGAAAAAATGGGGGGGTGGGGTGGGATTAACTGTAACCCTGACCCTAATGTGCAGTTTACCTTAATAATCCCTTTGCATATCATTATCACTTTTCAGACAAATCTGAGCTGAATGTGTGGTAGGATTGCATGAGTAGTACATCAAAAAAAGGACATTTGTTTCTTTTTTTGGTATACTGATTATCACTGCATATTGTTGTCAATATAATGAATGATCAACCTGTTTTAGTTGATGTTATTTGTGTCAATCATTTTACATTTTGACCAGTCATTATATAATCATATAGATAGATAGATAGATAGATAGATAGATAGATAGATAGATAGATAAACACTGAAATATGTAGTTGTGGCCTAGCTACATTACTAGTAGCCTAATAGATTTAAGTACTACTTACTTATGCAAGATTTCTTCCCTCTCTTTATTCACTCCATATAAGAGGTCATTTTTTTTTAACTCAGACTAAAGTAAGAGGTTGCAGGAACATCTTATACTCTCGTCTTCGTTTGCTACCTTTGCTATGTTTCTTCTTGTCTTGGTTAAAGTATTATCTTCTTTTAAAGTTTCTGTGACTAAGATTCAAGTCTGGTTTTTGATTTGTAACCTTTGTAAACCCCAAAGACGTCCTATATGAAGCACACATAACAAATACTCTCAAAGGCCCTAAATGCACTCCTTCAAAACAACACTCGCATTAATACATGCAGACACATCTCACAAAGCCTCCACTTCTAAGGCCGTGAAGAAAGCCAACACTAGATCCACCATTCTGATCATTGGAGACCATTGTGAGACATACCGATGTCCCTGTCACCAGAATGAATGAGGAGAAAGTCACAGTCAGTTGCTTATCATGACAGGATCCACCAGATTATGCACACAGTCATGCCATTGGGCCACAGTTACCAGTATGACTCAGTCATAGCCCATGTGGGTGTAAATGACCTGAGACATACCTCCCTAGATTATAAGAAGACAGACATGTTGGCGCTCTTGGAATATGTGTCCCAGGCTGGTATGAGCCTAGCACTGAGCAGCATTCTACTTTCTCCAAGGAAGATATCATAATATAAACAGAATACGACTGGCTTTAATGGTCCCATCTGCCTGCATTGGTGGCAGCTCAGGTGAATGTTAAAGATCCCACATTACTTATCAAAAAGAGCAGAGGAAATTCTCCAGCACTCTGGCCAAATGTCCCCTAGTTGTATGAATACCACCTTGGATCTCGCCTGAAAAGAGGCTACTAGCCCTAGTGGGACTAACAGGGTCAACAAAAGATAAATACATAGATAAAAATAAGTAAATTTAATAACTGGCTTAGTTTCTGTTGTCGTTCTAAGGAAGTGTAATATTTGTCAGCTTCAAAGGAGATGGCCAACAGACCATGCTGCTTTGCCAAAAACCTCTTCCCTCTAGGAGAATATTTTCTAGAACATTTTTTCTCCTCACAGTGCTTTCTAAGCAGTACCAATCTGACAATCATTCCAACAAAGGAAATCAAAAACATGAAAATCCAGAGGTGTTACTGCTCAATGCAAGGAGTCTAAACAAGAAACTTCACTCCCTACAAGCTCTGCTTACCCAAGAGAATGGTGCCCTCAGTGCCATCAGTGAGATGTGGTTTAAAGCCATGGAGAACACACCGACAGTGCAAGGCTATAAGGCCTTCCACACATTTAGATCAGTTACTACTCCCTCTTCTTTAAGTCGAACTGATGCATAGTTACATCTGGTAAAAACTGGTAAAAATAAATAAATAAATATACCTCAGGGCTGGTCAAACAGGACGATGAATTAGAACTTCTCCACATTTAAATCACCATAGGGAAAATTCAATATCACTTTCTTGCAAGTTATAGGTCCCCCTCTATGGCCCAAGAAACCCATAACACATTTTTATGCTTATTGGAGACACTCACCATCCAACCCAATACTATATTCATGGACAATTTTAATTACTCTACTATTAAAAGGGAATCATATAGGACATCAAACGTGCAGGCAAAGAGAGATTCCGGGACTTTGTAAACATAGACTCCAGACTGTCAATACACTGAGCAGAGGTGCAAACATACTGGATCTGGTCCTCACTAATATGGGGAAAGTGCTGCATATCACCTAATGTAATGTCATCTCTGGTGAGGTTAGACCACAAAATGGTATCCCTTGAAGTGAAAATCAAACCAGGAACCCCAGCTAACTCGGGAATGTTCAGGCACTACTCTAAGGATAACTTTGCACTATTAAGTCGTAACCTGGCAACATTTCAAGCCCCCATAAACCCTGAGAACACTACTGCCTACACAGAAAGGTTCACAGAAACTCTACAAAGCATGTTAATAGTTGTATAGAGGCAGCTGTACCCACCAAGAATAAGTACAGAACTAACTCAAAAGACAAGTGACCCTGGTGAAACATCAATAGGTTGTATAACAGAAGGAAGAAAATCATGGCAAAAATTAGGAGGTGTAGCACCCAACAGGATAAAAGCACCATTATCAAACTAAACAAACAGCTGCAAGAACAAATTAAGTTTTGCAAAGCTAAATATGAGGTAAATCTGACCTCCCAGGCCAAGAGCGACCATAAGGCATTATTTAGCTATGTCCACAACCTCAAAGGCAGTACACAATTGTATGGTAAGCACATTGTTAATGCAGCCACTTACACTGAGACCTAAGATATAGCAAACCCCTGGTAGACAAATTCAGCTCTGACTTCACCCCTCCCCCACAGTCTTCACTCAGGAAATTCCATCAATAATAACTGCCCAAACTATCACTAGGGAACAGTCCTCAATGCTCTAAGGCCAATAACACTGCATCAATGGGCTCTGACAATATCCCAGACTGCCTTCTAAATAGCATGAAACATGGCCTATCAGGCTTTCTGGAATCACCATTTAATCACAGCCTCCAAACAGACTTCTTGTCTCATGAATGGAGAATAGCAACCGTCATCCCTCTGCACAAAGTTGAACCATCTACAGACCCTAGAAACTACAAACCCAGAAGTCTCACAAGTCTCATAAGCAAAGCCATGGAGAGAATTATCACTGAAATAATCAATAATGACTCAGGAAACCTACAGATACTCTGGACCCAACCCAGTTTGATTTTATCAAGGGCAGATCATGCCTACTCAACCTGGTGGACTTTTTTGAGAAGGACATCAAAGTAATAGACAAGTGGAAGATGGTTCACACTGCCTAGCTAGACTTGGCTAAGGCATTTGACATAATGTCCCATTCAGGCATGTTGACAAACTCAAGACATTAGGTATAAACCTTTCTTTCACCCGGTGGACAGCCAGCTAGCTCACAGACAGGACCCAGGAAGTTAGAATTGGGGAGTTCACCTCTACAAAGAGGCTAGTTACCAGCAGAATCCCTCTAGGATCAGTCCTGGGACTGCTCCTTTTTGGCATCTACTTCTTTGAAGTCAAGACCAATGACTCTGGCTCTGGTTGACCAGATTTACAGATGATTATAAATTAGAAAGAATCATAGAATTCCCCACCCACACCAATGTTTTCCAAGAAGGACTACATAGACAAATAACTGGGTGTCAGAGCCATGGACTAAAACTACATGCCATAAATGCATAATAGCAACCTTTAGAAAGTTGGCCACCCCTAGTAACCACCACATAGATGGCCCACCCTAAGAAATGGCCGAGTAGTCAGGAACCTGGGGACACATGTAAACAGTAATCTAGCCCTTGACCATCACGTGTCTATGGTTGTGAAGAAATCATTCTATGTTGCTCAACTTATAAATAAATGTATGGCATCTAGGTCCAAGGAGGTCATTGTTCCACAGTATTCAGCACTCATCAGATCTATCATTGAGTACAATACCCCCTTTGGTATGTACCTAAGCAGGCAAATCCTACAACTTGAATGTCCACAGAGGTTCCTCATTAAAAGAATACAGTATATAAATGACATGTCCTATGCAGACCACCTTAAAGCCCTATCCCTGCATTCTGTTTCCTAGAGGCAATGGCTGGCATACAAGGCACCTTCGGATGCCATTCTGATGAATCTCCTGTATAGCCACAAAACAAACAACACCAAAATTACCCAGTGTAAAGATGTAAACCTTGTCTGTGATATAGACAGGACCTGATGGAGACTTACACATGTATCCCAGAGAAGCATGGTTTGACACCTATGTCTCTGAGAGATACAGGCAGCTTGTAAATGTTTAATCTTCCAGGCCCCACATTGTAAATTGTTCAACTTCCAAGCCCCTGCTTACAATACCAAGGGTACTAGAACTTGTCAGAGATTTGGGATACTTGGCTAAGCCTAAACAGCACGAGTGGGAATTAGCCTACCACATACCTATGAATCTATCATAGTCCTTGCAGTCAGTTTCATTCCTGTCTAAAATTCAGACTGCCTTCTCAACTATTGAGATCTGGATGCACCAAAATCACTTTTCTCTCAATGCTAACAAATCTAAAATACTACTATTCACACCCTCAAAATCTTTCCCTTTTGATAAAAATTCCTTCCAAGTCCTTAGCCAAAGCAACTCTCCGATCGAAGTTGTTCCCTTTTCCAAACTACTCGGTGTAAGTATAGACAAACACCTGAAGTTCAACATCCATATTCAGCAAAATATAAAGAAAAAACACCAAAAACTAGGTATGCTATACAGGAACAACCACTTCTTCTCTACTTCTACCAAGCATTCTCTGGCCTCCTCTTACCTCCTTCCCTTCCTTCTGTACTGCACCCCGCTACTAACTAACCTATCCTCTCCCATCACTTACAAACCTGAAAGCTGTTATAACAAACTTTCTAAATTTGCCACCAAAGTTAAATGTTCCACTCATCACTGTGTTATCATCCAATCCCACAACTGGTTAGAATTCACAAATTATCTGTACTTCCTCCAGCTCACTACAGCACATAGACTAATATTTAATCCAACCAATTGCCCATCTCTAACCAACATCCTTCCCCCATACACCCCAAATAGAACTCTCAGATCTGAACACCAACACTTAATTACTGTCCACAAACCTAAACATCCTGCTGGACAACTTCCCTCTCCTTCTCCTTAGGTAAGAAATGAAACTCTTTCCCTTCCACACTAAGGGCAATGTCAAACACAAACAACTTCAAAACTCAGCTTTACACCTACCTCTCCTCCAAATGGAAATGTAACTGCATTCTCCCTAACTAGAACTTTTTAACAAAAGACCCGGGGAGGGTATCCTCCTGAGTTCCTAAGCACTTTATAGCTGGCTATAACCTTCTATAGCTAATTCCCATATGATCTCTCACACTCTGTAAATATTGTAAATAGCTATTGACATTTGACTTTAACTGTGTGAATTTGTTAAAATGTATCTGCACAATATTTTTCCACTGTGGGTGTGATGACCGTGCCCTGGCCCAGCAATCAAGGAGCCTCAATCCTCACCACTAACACCAGGGAGGTCGTCTCCTAGAAGGGAAAAGGATAACTAATACACACAGTAAAGTACAATTTCCTGTAAGAGCACACAGAGATCAAAGTCAGTCTAGGGCTGGTTGCTCCCTTGCTCACCAGGTCCCCAATAAGACTCCCCACTGGCACAGCTATAGGGTCCAGGTCTCAGCCTAACTGGGCAAGCTAAAACCTCCAGTACCCTCTCTGTCCAACCAGTGCTTCGTGTCCCTGCCCAAGTAGCTGACACAACACACACACACTTTGAGATAAGTATTCATACAACTTCACAGACACTCCTGGGGAAGGCTGACACATATTCTCCAACTGTGCCCCTTTACCCAGACTATATGGTAGTAATTACTGCCACCACCCAGTTAATAATACTGGCTACTAAAAAGCCCTTAAAAGGGTGTCCAATTATTACTGTGCAATATTAATATCCAATGGTAGTATGACTAATAGTCAAGGCTTACTTTGGAGTGGCCCATTACAATAACCTCTATAAATATGCAATGTACTCTAGAGCTTATCTCTACACAAAGCAGCCACAGGTAGAAGGTTTTAAAAATATTTAATAATAAATAATTAAAACACAAGACAAAACTACTACACCACAGAGATATCTAAGAGTTCAGAGATCACACAGAAACTTAAAATAATATAGTAGGACAGGTCTGATTTCAAAGAAAAATACCTAATTAATCTTTACTAGCTTTAACTATTCCTACAAGAAATCACAATGCTACAACTTACATGTGAGCATAACGCAGAGTGCTGGTAAGTTGGATATCCAAAGTCAAAATGCTTCAAGTCTCTTGTGAGAAATAGTATTTAAACATTACTAACAAACATGTCTCTAAGGCCATCCCAAATTACATCATTTTTGACACTTAGGTTTTCCCAGTATTCATATTGCATCATCTTAACACCTGGTCTGAGTTCTCAGGCCACAAACTGCATTATTTAGCAATCTAACACCTGCTCAGAAACTTACAACAATACAAGGCATTTCACATATACATTCTAGCAGAAACCAGAGCAATAAAGCACCTTCCACATGTAAATTCTGGTCATAAACTTTAGCCTTAAAACAATGGGCATTAAACCTTCATCCAGACACACTGGAACCGACTTGTAAAACATTAAAGAGATTCATAAGATCTTTTCCACTTTAAATGTTGTTGTGTCTTTCGGCTTTTCCCGGTTAGGGGTCACCACAGTGGAGCTCCGGTCCGCTAATGATTGGCAGTTGATTTTTACATGCCGAGTTGCCAGCCCTGACGCACAACCTTCAATGAAGGTACGCCCATTCACGCATGTCTCCACGCAGAAGACGCTCTAGCTGAGAATCGAACCGGACAGCGTCTTACTGTGAGGTGACAATGCTACCGCATCACCACCGTGGATTTCTTTTTGAAATACTTGGCTTGGTTTTCCTTACAGCAGATGGCAATGTTGCAACAATCTTGAAGTTCAGATTTTACATTGTTTTCTTATATTTAAGAACACAAGCCTGTATTTTATATTTATTTATACAGTTGATAGAATTATGTATCAAATTCTATTTGACTAGGCTGGCAGCCTTCGTCTGTCATTGTCCATTCTTCACAATGGGAAATATTGCTCACGCTTTGTATTATTTGATATTTATTTGTACTTGTACTTTTATTTTTATTGGACTGCTATCTTTACTGTAATCTGTTTCATGGAGCTTTTTTCCCCAGGCCTCCACTGAAAATGGGCTCTCT